>NW_024882969.1:0-154369 GCF_019059575.1 Amphibalanus amphitrite | reverse complement strand
ATCGGCTATTTTTGCATTTTTTGCCCCTGCAGGCAAAACCGTTGACGTTAGGTCAAATGAGAAAATTACTCAGAAAGGGCGTAATAGGGCTATCGAATGCGCTTTTCCGCGGCGCTGTAGCTCTAGGTTCCCGAGTTATGCGTTGGCTTCTTGGAAATTGTCGACACTCGACCTGGAAATCGGCGAAATTTGCTTCAATGACCTCTGGTGACCTGACCTTTGACTGACCAAAAAATTGACTGATGTGATTTCCTCATTATTTTTGACGCTCTTCGAACGCCGCCTTCCGTGTATCGCTACGTGGCCCAGGAGCCGAGTTAGAAGGGGGGGTGTTCAAACACCCCCCCCCCCCCAGCAGGGCGTGGAAATCCAGGACCCCCAGCCGGCGCGGGTTAAGCAAAAAGTAGATAACTAAAAAGGATTTTACAGTTGACAAAACACAAAAGAAATAGTAATGTCTACTATGCGGAAACACTTGATTTCTCAAACGTTTAAAGCATCAGTGCCTTGACGATTCTGTGAGGATAAAACTATCGCATCAACGATTAGTGTGTAAAGGGGACACTTAATTCCTTAAACGATAAATCTACGATGCATCTAACACCAGTTATTTCATCAGGTAATTTTAAGGGATATTTGTCTATTTGGTTCCTTTTTGGTACGAAGCTGTTCTGCACTCTCGTATGATTGATGATGATGATAATTATCTTGCCTGTATGATTGAGTATGATTAAATCTTCACAAGTAAAGAACCGTTTATCAGCGCCTTGAACCAAGTCGGTGTAGCGCGGGAAAACAGTAAGCAGATTGAAAAAAGTATTCGACCTCTTGTGTTACACTTCACCTTCAAGGTGACGCTAAGGGGAGAAACGAGTGCCACACTGAAAACAATTTCACCCGAAGCTGGCGAATTAAGCGTTGCTCTGTGGGTGGTATATGTGTATTAACTCGCCATGTCCAGATTCTAGCTATAGGTTAGCAGACTTGCCTGCCTTATTACTCGTAAATATGCACTGTACCCACAGTCTGCAGTAAGGTAGCTACCCAGCACCGGATATTGTCCCCGCGGGTGTCGAGTCATTGGCACAGCCCTCACTGAAAGAGTTGGAACTACTCGAGGTATCGTAAACGCGTATCCGTGGATGGCGAACCTTTACATAACCTGCCCTGAAGGAGTTGGATCTACTGTTACAACTAGATGGCGTTGTCTCATACAGTTTTGAATTACAACAATTTTTTAACTTTTTTTGAACCAATGATATGTTGGCACATTGTTTGGCGGTTTTCAAGTGGGGGCGAAAGTACAATTGTTAGGGTGCATCTTTAAACCTCTGCAATATTCATCACGGGACGATTGGCAACGCTTTTTCTTCCGAAACTTCCAAGTGAGACCATTTTGAATCTTATATAGGTCACAAAAGCAGCGACGACACATCTTCTTGATTTCGGGCGGTCTGCATGACTGCCGGTAACTGAGTCATGTCGAAATTTCTATGGGAATTCAATTTGACCTTTCCCACCGATGTGAAACTTTCTCACCGATGTATTCTAGGTATGAGATTGCTATAATATAGATATTTTCCCGCAAATGTAGTCAAGCGTGGGAGTTTTTTTTTTTTGGCCCTCGTGACTTGGTCGGCGAAGGGTAGGCGTGGAGGGTAACCCCATCTCCTATAGGGGTTTGTGGGGCGCTGCTGCCAGGTAGGCGTCGATGAATACCTTTCGATGGAGGGGTCGCGAGCCACTGGTGCGCGAATAGTCGTGGAGGGTTACTACTCTCCAGAGTGAATTGCGAAAGTGTTATGTCCTAAATTGACTCCTGGGAGGGTGGTTAAAAATGGTTGCGGATAGGGGTACCCGCGAGGCACCGGTTTACTCGCCAGTTTTGGGTGAAATTGTTTTCAGTGCATTATTCACCGACAGGATGTGTGCCAGACGTGTGTAGGCTGGCAAGAAGGTCAGATCGAAGCCCGAACAGGCGAGTCGTTTCTTAACAGTTATCAGTATAGGCTGCACAGATGTTTATTTACCTCATTTTTCAAATTATCAGACCTTCTTTCCGATTAAAACACTGAAATAAATTCATACGAAGTTATTTTTTGTAAAAGAGAGTTGGTGCAGATTTGGTCACATTTGGTGAATTCGACAGATAGCCCGTCGTGAAAACGGCTAATATGCGGCCGAAATGTAATCATTTTGAGTCATTTGCTACTCATCAGCTCGGCGGCTTCAATACTGAGGCGTCCGTTCCAAAACGTCGCGCACCGACCCTCCACAACAGATCACTTAATGTCAGCTTGGCCGACCATTGCCAGGGAATACCGGGATCAGAATCCATCCGGATGATCCCACCTACCCCGTTGACGACTTGCACGCATGTGAGGTAGCCCCTCCGGGCAGCAGGCCCGGCCCTGACAGGCAGCTAAAAGCATATCGCCCGCCGCAGCCTCTGACGTCCCCTCGTCATCCGCCGGAGGCCGGGTAATAACGTACTGTCTCTGAGGAGCGCGCTAGTGGAAACGCGACGCCAATCAGCGCCAGCTGCTGCAATAAATGGCCCCGGTCCGGCCACTGTCTCATTGGTCACGGCACGGGCACAGAGCACCAGCTAATTACGGGAGCGTTCGCTGGAGACACGCTGACGTAGTACAAAGGACATCGCTTAGCAGAGCCGCTATCTTACGGCCTTTGATCGCAGCTGTATTTCGCTTTCAAGTGCTGGTTCATTAGGAGGAGTCGACGAAGATTGCAATGAAGAACAACTGCACGCGCCCTTACAGGTAAAGACAATGGGGTTAAAGGCTTGACCTGATGGAACCCTTTGTTAGCTAGCTGACAGCTTTCTTTGAAGAATGTCTAAGAATTACATGTGCGCAGTTCGCACGGATTAATTGTCTTTTGATTCTATAAAGCTAGTGTTTTGTTGAAATTCACGAGGTCAAAAATGAGTTGAAACGTCTTACCGTTACGTAACCACGGAGTTCATAAAGAACAAACTTAGAGAGCGTTTAAGGCCTTATGGTATGCAGTATGCACAGAATGATGATTGATTCTTGTCAGATACAAAGCTACAATAATCGGTAATTTAGAAACGTTGCTATAAATATTACACAGAATTTCGTTCTGTAACGTCTCACTGCAGCCTATTTCTGTCTGAGTATCATGTAATATATGCAGGTACTTTGAGGTGCTCCATAAACTGGATACCTAACGGAACGTCTCGACTCTCCAGTTACTGATAGCTCTAGGATAGCCAAAGCAATTTAAATTGAGTAAGGTCAGATCAGGTTAGTTCAAATTACATCGTATTGATTGATCGACTCAATCGGTCGAATCAATCAATTGGTAACGTGCAGCGTCCGTCATCACCACCGCATTAAATGGCACTGAGCAGCGCGGGGGTAGGAGCAGGACGGCTGAGGACGGGCTCTCCCGAGGACCAGACCGCGGCGGGGCAAAAATAGCCGGCCGTTTAGCCACAGACCGAGCCAGGTCGGTGACCGCGAGGGGCTCCAGCTGTTCGACCACCAGACAACGATCGGGGCGACGTCTGGCGGCTGGTCACAAACTACTGGTGTAGCAGAGAACCGCCGACGAGGTGCCGAGCATCAGAATATAAAAGTAGTCTTCGTCATCGTGAGCACTCATGGGCATATCGTTCCATGAGCTTGAGCTGAGAATTCAAGATGTGGGAGCGCCTCCACGAGAAAAAAAGTGCATTGATCAGTGCGACTGTGAATGCCTGCCTTTTTACAGCAGTAGATATTACATCAAACCACGAAATTGATAGTTTTGTCTTATTATAAATCCCGACAGGTGCCGTGTATTCGATCAAAGTACATCGAATCAGAAATGATGCTACCTCAACTCTCTTACTGCCGCGGGAAAGCTCTGAAACTAGGACATTGGCGAGATGAAAATCGAATGAAGCATAAGTAAGTCTTAATCGCAGAATTGCTGCCAGCTAATTTCCGCTGCAGCTTTGTAATGCGTGAATACCACCAGCCCGCGGCAGGCAGTGGCGCTGAGTGCGGTGCCACAAGGCTGCGATTGGCCCGCGCTGTGTCGGGTGCCCAGTGACGACGTAGCGCATGGCGGACATACCACCCACCATCCCACACGCCTCCCGTCACGGACGTCAATCTGACGTCACGTCACGCCGCCGGCTCCGTCAGCGCCCCCAGCGGTGACGTCAGCGAGCGAACATTCCCGGCTGACAGACGACATTGGCGCCGCCGCTGCCGAGGTCAGCTGACGTCACGTGGAGGTCACGCGGTCCGCTGGCGTCCCTCGCCGGACAGGGATGGCGCCGGATGAGCTGAGATCCCCGGTGGCGTCCCGTGGGGTCTATCTGTCCGGTGTGAGGAAGATTTGAGTGGACAGAGGGCGCGCCCTGACCGGGTGGTCCGGTGATCCGGCCTTGGATCGCCTCCAGCAGTGACCCGCCACAGCGTCCGTGACAAAACGGTGCTCAGACAAAACCGCCGCCAAATACGGGCGGAGCTCGAGCCTCGATCGTGCTGAACTGGTATCGTGGTGACTGGTCTAGACGTGGTCAGGAGAAATTATCACTTAAAGCACAAACGAAAGAGCGTCTCTCAAGTGCTGGGTAACATGACAGCTTCGAATCTCGCCGATAACAATGGATTGGGTTGACTTACCTACTAGATGTCTTGGTTTATGTATGCCTCAACAGGCTACGTTCACAAAGGCATTATAAGCCAACTGTCATTAGACGCATGGCTGAGGAACCAGAGTCGGAATCGGAGTCGATTTTTTAACCTGGATTTGGAGTAGGAATCGGAGTGACCAAAAATTCATCGACTCCAGCCCTGCCGGGGTCAGAGTTGGAGTCGGCGTCGGTCGGAGTCGACAGTTCTGCCCGGAGTCGGAATCGGAGTCACCGAAAAATCCATCGACTCCACAGTCTTGATTGGATGATTCTAGATTTTCCTAAAGAATTCCTGATAAGTAGGTATGCTGTACTATATAATTATATTAAAACACACTTACCAGACGTGACGACTGAGGCTCGCATTATAAACACCGCCGCAAATGCCAAATTATGTCCACTTCGATGAAACCTGGGCATAAGAAGATATCATATAGGTACGTATGTAGTACCTACACGTAGAAAAAGGTAGGTGTTTCGGCTGCTGGATGGAAATCTACCAATTTATTGTTAAAACAGAGCGAACCAAAGCCGTCGCAGTCTAACTAGCGTTGCCGGAGCCTACGTGAAATGTGCTGGCTTCTTGCCAGACCCCTGAGGTTTGTAGTTATCAACTCCTTCCATAGATGTCGCTACGGAGAAGCGCCTGTTACATGCTGTGCCGCATAGCTTGGCAGTTTCGACTCCTGCCACGAGGTGTCGCTAGAGGATAGGCCGGCCGCGTTCGATCCGCCGCGCTGCCGGATTCACTAGTTACTATTCCATCCGCTAGATGACTCTCTAAGGCAGCGCCTGGAGCATGCTGTTCCGCAATGCTCTGACTGGTCCGACTGCGCTAGACCGGCACAGTTTGCAAAAACCGTTAGGGCCGTTTGATTTGACGTTAGGCTAATTATGCAGCTCAGAATCCATGAGACACCGAGAAGCTTCGAAGCTTTTTTCGATCCTGTGAGGTCCTTCAGACTGAATTAGGGTAGCAAAGACCTGAAAGGTAGGATCGCACGACGCACACTCTTTCTCTCAAAGCTTACTACTTCCCTTTGTATAAAATCATTTGCTCGTAAGATCGTTTCATGAGTTCATAAATTTACACGAAAGTCACTGAATTCATAGTTACGAACATAAAACCGTATTGCGGGAATTCGCCTCACCAGCTACGACAGCCGACATGCCGACGGTCTGAATTTAGAAGTCTTTATTTCTGCGAATGTTATTTTTTGGCAGGTGCTCTGACACCGTTTCCGTATAATTAAGAGTATTTTCATCCCAGGAGCACTGGTAGCGGAAGCCGGTGTCACGCCGGAGGCCGGGTCGCCTCTTCCTGGCTCGGCTCCAGCGGAATCTGAGGAAGTGGCTCTGAGTGTCCGGACCCCGGATCCAGCTGGGAGAGGTGGGACTGTACTGGGACGGCACAGGACCCGGGTCTCGAGCTGGCCGGTCTCCAGCAGTGGCGAGACACAGACCGTCACAGCGTACAACCGGTCCAGGACCGAGCCAAATGGAGGCTGGCTCTCCCTCTGCCGCGCCAGCTCGGGGTAGGTACCCACGTCCCACTCTACTGTCTGCCCGTCTGATGGGTCAAGGGCAGAACGGAAACCCATCTCTCGGCGGCATTTCCTTTGTCCTGCGGTTTTTATTTGTTCAATAATGTCGAGCCAGCGATTTGAATATTAGCTGCCAGCCTTGCGGTGAGTTTTAGTTCACAGATCACGGATTACCAGCAACGACCACTGCAAATAGCTGGCCAGTTGAGCCAGCTCTGCGTTAGATGTAAACACGTTAGACATGGTACCATAACGGGGCTAGTCCCCAATAAAGAAGCATGTAATAGCAGAGGAGAGTCCTGACTTTTCACCGTTCTTGAGACTTAAGAGTTTTTAGACATTTCCCTGTGTCTCCATTTCTTTTTTTACACGCGTTGTTAGGTATAAGTGTGAGCCAGCGCACAGAGGACCATTTCAGGCTCCCGGTCATTTTCTGCCATGGTTCACCGCTCGCTGGAATGTTCCGGCTGACAGCTCATCAGTCACAGGTCACCGGCCAACATGGCTTCCCAGTCCCCGTCGCACAAGTCACCGACCGGGTATTTTTCTACACCGTTACGGCCGCGAGGCGCCAGAGACACCGCCAACTTTTGTTGGCCAGGTTTCAATCACATTCTGACCGCCAAGGTCACGGAACAAGTAGGTACCTGACAGTCGGGCATCGGCCCACATGCCGCTTTTTACTTCGTTTTCCTCGTTTGCGTATGCGCTTATGAGCTTGTGTACCTGTATGTGGATGGCCTGTCGTTTGGAATATAATTCACTTTATTTTTCTGAGCAGTCATGGTTTACGCAGTCCCGTTCAATAATGGTTAGGCATACGGTCTATGACGTTTCCCGCCCCCCGGACAGTATGCGCATCAGCGTGCAAACAGCTTTGAGCGAGGCTGTCCGGACGGTTGTATACAACCGTCTAAGGACGGCACTGTCCGGTTTTTAGAACCGTCTATGGACAGCACTGTGGGGTAGACATGTAAGACCGTCTATGGACGGCACTGACCGACTCCGGTCTGTTGGACCGCCCGTGGAACGTATCGTTCGGTATTTAGAGCCGTCTATGAATGACACTTTCCGATGCGTAAGGTAAAATATGCACAGCAGTGGCACTGTTCGGTAGTTACATTGATCCATCTAAGTGCCCTGGATCCATCTACATATGGACGGCACCGTTCGGTATATAGAACCGTCTATGGACGGCAACGTTCGATATTTAGAACCGTCTATGGACGGAACTGTCCGGTCTGTTCAACGGTCTATGGAGGGCACTGTCCGGTCTGTAAGACCGTCTAATCACATCAATCTCATGTTCAAAACATGATAGATGGGCGTCACTGTCCGGTGGCCGTCTATGAATGGCGTTGTTCGGTCTGGAAGACCATACCTGGACAGCGCTGTCTGCTTTTTTCCGTCTACGGATATAGGCGACAATGCCTGGTCACTTCCTCGCATAAAATAAAATAAATTCCAGTAATGCGTTTAAATGTGTGAAAGCTAGGAATCACATAAATAACTCAGTAGTCAGAACACCAATTTTAGCAAACCAAGCACCGTTCGGATGCAGGACACTATTGGCAGTTTGGATTAAATGAATTGCTTGATAATGCTCTGAACTTGACTTAAAATGATGCCTGCATGTTGCAATGCTGTTAAGGCAAATAAATGAGAGGCGTTACGATAGGTACCTAATCATCGAAATCATAATGCATAAAGTGCTATCATAATTTGCGTGCACTTGGCTAAAGGGTCATTACATATCTTTTTATCTAACTCAAAGCCTGAATTATGGCCATTCACCCAAATGAAGCTACTAATCTCTAATCTACCAGAATGCACTGTATTCTACCCTTTAGCGTGTGGTTACCGACGGCCAACCGGGCGGTGTCACCGAACTGACCTCGTCACGGGGGCCTCCGAACACCTGTAGACGGTTGCCGGCCATGATTGCAGCACTGGGGAGCGGACACCGAGCGATCCTCTGTCCCGCGAGCGGGGGCGACACGAACACGACTGGGCCCGCTCGGTCCGGCCTGCCACCCGGCCGCCGCACTGTCGCACCGGCCCGCTATTTTCGGCCCGCCCGGGACGCCGAATTGCCGCCCGGGTCGGCCACCGGTCAGGACCGGACAGTACAGAGAGATGGGATGGGTCGTAGAGTCTATAGTCTCTGTCGGTAGGGCCGGTACCGAGAAATGGGCTGGGCCATAGAGTCTATAGTCTCTGTCGGTAGGGCCGGTACCGAGATGGGCTGGGTCGTAGAGTCTATAGTATTTGTCGGTAGGACCAGTACCCCAGTACCAAGAGATGGGCTGGGTCGTAGAGTCTATAGTCTCCGTCGGTAGGGCCGGTACAGAAAGAGTCGGTACGGTAGGGCCAGTACCGAGAGACGGGCTGGAGCGTATCGCGAGCTGTGCTGGGCCTTACTGAGCTGGGCTGGGCCCACTACCGAGCGCTGTGCTGGGCTCCATAAGGCCATCGTCAAGAAAGACCGGTACCGCGCTATGCTGGTCTCTGTACCGAGAGCTGTGCTGAAGGGAGAATCACCGGTGCGGAGAAGTAATTGAGAATCGGCGGCACAGGACTGACTTAGACTGGGACTCGATGGTATTGAGGTATGCAGTGGCGAGACTTGAGGGTTCCGACTTCCGAGCTGTGTTGGACCAAGACTGTACCTTTTATCGGGCTGGGTTGAATTGTACAGAATTGTACAGAGTATTTCTACCAAGACCGCGGTAATGAGCTCCATGGGGCAGAAGCTTGATGGTACGGGGCTGTGTTGAGCCCGAAATACACGAGTCGGTATAGAGGGCGGAGACGTTTAGCACTGTGCTGCACCGCCACTATCCAGCATAAGCTGTCTTGGGCCGAGATTCAAAAGTCAACAGTATGCTGACAAGACGGTACCCCGGCCCTAGGACTATCCCAGAATAAATAAGTGTATACAGTATTGGGTTTAAGGAGATTCGGCCTTTTCGTCATCTTAGATCAGGCCGAAACGGTTCGGCTATCGAGACATTGGCGTTTTTTCTCCTCCCCCTACAGCATGGACCGAGAAATTACTAAAGTAAACTGGAAAATCGTCCCAAAGTGTGTAGATACGTGTAACCGATAACCTTCCAACCCACATAACGTTTTGGCTCCATCCAGTAGCAAATGCCGATGTTATTGTCATGTCCAGCGCACCCGGCCGTGCGCGGGGTACGTTGGCGTGTATTGACCGGTACACAATACTCGTATATCACAAAACTACCAGCTCAGACTGGTAGGACCAACAGCGCTCGCCCATAAACAGCATCTCAAACGGCAGTGCACCCGGGTAGCCCAGCCACCCACCCACCTTCCCGCTCACTCCCAGTACTTCTTCAGCTTGATCTTGGGGAACACGTTCATGGACTGCAGCTCCTGGAAGAGCAGTTTGCAGGCGTACGGTATCCTGATGGAGGACACCGCGCCGCTCGACTGGCAGAAGTGGCACCTGAGGACAAGATGGGGTCGGTGTGAGACGAACGACGGGTCATAGCTCAAGCGCTCACATAAACATGATAGGATGCCATTTCATTGCCGTATTTTCCATCTCCTAGCTCCTCATTTCTACTGTCCCTAAAAATATCCTTTCCAGGCACGCAGCGACGCTGCTTGAACACACTGGGCATAATCTCTTTAAGACACATTTCCAATGCAGCGGAACATTGCCAATGCCAAAAGAGCACTACCGAAGCACAAAGCACTTACCATCCTGAGTAGCCGAGCGAGCCGCACGTGTTGCAGACGTCCACGGCGAAGGCATCTGAGGAGATCATCAGCCTCTCCAGCAGCAGCATGGAGGCGCCGTAGGCCACCAGACAGTCACGCTCCATCTCCCCCAGACGGAGGCCGCCCTCGCGCGAGCGTCCCTCGGTTGGCTGGCGAGTCAGCACGGCACGTGGACCGCGGGCACGAGCGTGCATCTTGTCCAGCACCATGTGCTTCAGCTTCTGGTAGTAGATCTGAGACGTAGAGAGACGCAGGTCAGACGGGACTCTGACGTAGCGAGCGGCGGGTAGATAGGTAGGTACCCTGGATTGAAAATGGCGTTAAAAGTGGCGCTTTAGAAGCTTAAGTCTGGTCTAATGTGAAAATGACACAAAAAGTATCAAAGGCAAAAAAGAGTACATTCAACACTGCATATGGAAAAGTAAATTTCTAGAAAGAAACGATGGAGGGAGAAACCGAATAAAATTTTTCTTCAGCAGCGTGCCACCGGCGAATCCCGGCATATCGGCCGGACATCCCTCTACGGTCCACCAACCAGTCCAGTATACGCAGCCCCCTCCCAAGTCCTGTCCACTGCCCCAGGCGATCCGCAACTGACCGGTCCGAAGTAGATGTAGCCGGTGAGCGTCTCTCCCGTGATGCCGGACGTCATCACCTGCTTGCCCTGGTAGTTGTAGCCAAAACGGACCAGCGTCTCGCTGACGTCCTTCACACGAGAGCCGCCGAACGCTGCGGGACGAAAGGTCGGAGTCAGAGCCAGAAGTCACATGGGCGGGTCAAGTGTCTTGGTCCCCGGTATCAACAGAGTGGGTGACCAGCAGCATAATGACCATTCACCGGTATTCTTGCACACCACACACTCAGCAAACGCTTCTGGTTCGACCCAATTACTTGCCATTCTATTCCCTCTTCACCTTCAATTCGTTAACAGTTCTGTGAACTGTTACTTATATGTTCCCAAGTTAATATATCACATTCCTTTGCTCACCGCGGACCCACACACTCTACTCCGCTATCTATCCTTCCCAGTGACTCCGCACACCCAAACGGACCCGACTCCACTATCACCCACTCACCGGTTCCGTAGTGGTGTTTGCCCTCCATCAGTCCCGCCTTCCCCGCCAGCAGCTCCATCAGCTTGCCGACCGTCATACGCGATGGGTAGCCGTGAGGGTTCATCACCATGTCCGGACAAATACCCTGGTCCGAGAACGGCATGTCCTCCTGGTCCACGATCAGACCTGAGGCCAGACAGTGCAGGCGGTGAAGATATGCCGAGAAAGGCGTGTTCTGTTAGACTCAGCTTCTTTGGTTAACCCGTTTTTGGGTGTTAATCGTTGAGGAAAAATTAAAAGCATTAGTAAGGTATGTACATTAGTTAGTAAGCCTCATCGTTGGATGCTGCTCGTCGAGGAAAAATTAATAGCATTTCTTAAGTTAATTGTTAGTAAAATAATAACAGGACCTCCCTGAGCCGTGGCCGGGAAAGGTAGGGCCGGATGCTGGCAGCGGAGGACCAGCTGCTGCCAGCACTGCCAGCCCAGAACAGCAAAAATAAATTGCTAGCTACAAAATAATGAAAAATGTTACGTAGGTAAGTTACGACACCGTTTACCCGTGATTTATTTTTGACGACTATGCAAACGACAGCCACACAGCGTATCTCCTTTGTTCAGCATGGTTCAGTTCGCAATGTTTCATGGCTGAGGTTCAGTTCATCCACCTCCCCCTGCCGAGCCGTTTGGCAGCGGCCGTGTTTCAGTGGAGCACATACAGGGAGCCGAGGACAGCTAGGACGGCACGCAGCGCCGTGACCAATCATCAGGGGTAGGACGGGAGGCGCAGAGCGTCCCCGGTGCGCCATGGGCCGTCTGCGGTGCGCCAGAGAATGGTCTGGCGTGCGGCCAGCGCCGGTCGGCCGGTCGCCGCCGGCGCCGAGGCCATCGGGCGCCGGTCGGCTGGGCGGCGTCCATCATTGTCACACCGGCCGTAGGGGGGAGGGAGGGGCGCCCGGTGACGGTCACATTCCACAGAGGGTACCGGCGCGCCGCCCAAACCGACGCCAGGGGATAGTGGAGACCGACACAGGCCAACGCCCTTCAGACGCTGGTCAGAGGATGGCAGGCAATAGTGGCAATAGTTACCGGTCAGGGTTGGTCAGGGTTAGGGCCATCGGTCAGTGGGTAGGGTCGCCTTGCTGGTCACCAATCGGAGTCACCAGTCAGGGTTAAATGCCACCCTCGCCGGTCATGGTCACCACTGCTTTACCAACAGGCTCCCGAAATTAAGTCGATTACATAGGTCAGAGGGTACAAATGCCACCAACACTACATACAAAGCACTCCGGCTTAGTAGGTACCCAACTTTCAATGTAAAAATAACTATCCGGCTGCTCAGCAAAACGTCAAGTAAATTTAAAAAACACAAACATTTTGGATTATGGTCAAAAAGTCGCTACGAGGTACGCGCCCCCTGAACGCACCTGTGACTCCCTTCTGGCCGTGTCGACTGCTGAACTTGTCTCCCAGCTCCGGCCGACGCGTCTGGCGCAGCAGCAGCTTGATGAGGAACGCCTCCTCCGTGTTGGACGAGATCATCACCTTCTCGATGTGAGACGGCACCGGGCCCTTGTAGCTGGAGAAGAGGTGGGTCAAACGAAGGTCATGTCACTGCTAAGCATCATATAGTACACCATACATCATATCAGGTGCCACACCTAAAACAGGTGAGCTCAAGAGCCATAAAGCCCGACAGTCTGGGAAGAACAGGTAGCCACAGCGAAACAACTGTAAGGAGGAACTGATTGCTTTATTGTTTTGTCTGAGTCCTCTCAAGTCAGCAAACATAGCCAAAAGAGCAAACAGACGAGTTTACCAGTCCGGTCCGCTGCCAAAGTATTTTGGCAAAGCGACTATCTAAACATACCGAAAAGCGATCCATTAGTAATTTGTCACAGAATAAAGCGAGGAGACAGGCCGGCGCGGTCCCGGCCAGCGCCCTGGTTCGTAGCGGCACTTACGTGATCGGGACGTCTCGGTACTCTGGTGCCTGGCGCGGCGCGCCGGCAGGAGCGTTCAGCGGGTTCATCGTGATGGTCGGCATCGACTTGTTCACCAGCACCTGCTTGTTCTCCACGATCTGACGGAGAGAGACAGCGGAGGAGCGTTAGAGGGGCGGGAGATGAGTAAAATAAACAGCCAGTTGAGCCGAATGATGGCATCTTTTTCATCCTTATCTAGAAACCAAACACCGAAGGCCGATGGTAACAAGGCTGTGCATGATTTACCTCTTAACCCTATTCCTGGCGGGCTCCGCCGGGACAAGAAACTGGCGGGGGGGGGGGGGGCCGATTCGGCCCCCCCCCCCCTGAGATCTCGAGAACGAAGCAAGATAGCGACAAACGGTAAACGGCATCGGATACGCACGGTCAAGATCTACAATTTTTACTAAGGTCATTTTCAGGTCAGGTCAAAGATGACGTCACAGGGGTCGAAAAAGTCAAAATGGCGGCGCTAGATATGGAGAGAGTTTTTCTCGAATAACTTTCGAATTAGTCAAGATAGGAACAAACTAAGGGCATCATCGTGATCCTCTCGTCAATCCGCATCGAATGATATATATGTTGACCTCGCAAGGTCAAGGTCAAAGGTTGACCTCAGGTCACGTGACCTCGAGGTCATCATGTATATCATTCGATGCGTCTTGACGAGCTGAACACAATGAGACCATCCACGCGTCTGTATCTTGTTCCTGTACGGAGTTATTGGCCAAAAACCTTTGGTGACTTTTGATGACGTCACATGACCTCACAGCTGCCCAACAGCAAAACAGACCTCAAGGTAGTGAAGGTTGATCGTATATGAAGTCATGTATGGTATATGGGGCCATTCCGACCCGTTTTAGTGGTAAAAACAGGGAGTTGATTTTTCCCCCATTGACTTATAATGGGGAGGTCGCGAAACTGACCTGACCTTAGGTCACCGATATCAAAATTCCGAGATATACAAATTGCACATACTGGTACCCTAACTAAAGCCTGAAGAGAAGAAATTGATCGGTCAAAAACTCTAGCTCTGGCGTGATTGCAAACTTTTCTGAGGTAGGGTCACCAAACCGCCTCTGGTGACCTGACCTGAGGTCAGATCAACTCAAAATTTTCAGACATGTTGCGTAGAAGCCTTTTAGGAAAAGTCAGAAAATTTGAGCTTCCTAGCTCAACGCGTTTGGGAGAAATAACCAAAAAACCTCAGGGGGGGGGGGCTCCTGAGGCCCCCCCCCCGCCAGGAATAGGGTTAAGGGATGTCGAAAACTATACTGGGGCGTGGTCACCTCGTTATTGGACTCCTCAGTAACAGCGTTTATGCCCGTTTTTCTCTCGGGGCTGAGGCATACCTATAATGCATTTTAAATTTCCTGGAGTGGAACTCCGTTCCACTGTGGAACTCCATGAGTGTGGAACTCCATGAGTGTGGAACTCCAATTCCATGAGTATCTCTCCTGTGCCTGAATTCCGCCCAACTCACCTCTCCCGGCGCGGTGATACCGTCCAACTCACCTCTCCCGGCGCGGTGATACCGTCCCACTCACCTCCCCCGGAGCAGTGATACCGTCGGCGTCCAGCGCCCGGTGTCTCCAGATGGGCTCCTTGGTGACGGCGTCCACCAGCGGGCCCTGCACTCGGTCGTGCGTCTGATTGGCGTACCTGGCGACGGTAAACAGAGTGGTTAAGTGTACTTTACTTTAAACCACAACAGGTGCTCCAGTCAGAAGGCAGGCTGCGATAGTACGACGAATCAAGTCTCTCGATGTGTTCCTTGGTTCGCAAGGTCAGCACATCGGCGGGGATCAGCATTCATAATAATGCCTTGTGTCGGCTGTCAAAATGAGCAGTGTCGAGAATGCAGTGTAATGTATGTCTTCGCATGCACGGCACTCGCTCTCAGTCTCAATGCTCACCGTTTGAGGGTACACTTGGCGTTTCTGTAGACCAGGCAGCGGCCGTAGCCGCGGTCCAGTGACGCCTTGTTCAGGATCAGAGCGTCCTCAATGTCGTACCTGCAAACGGAAGTATCCATGAGTATCATCAGTATCCAGAAAGTCGACATAACGCTTGAAGAAGTACATGATGTAAATTCCGATGGCACAGGGCAACGTAAAATAGTCAAGTGCGTAACAGACAGATAGACACAATGATGGACGAATGGACGGACGGGGTGACGAAGCCACATATAAGGAAAAACGGAAGGACAGACAGAACCAATTATACCGGGTGGCCCAGAAAAAACGTTCCCAACTTTAAATCAATATTTCTCAGAAAGCGATAATGATACAACATTACAACTTCCAATAGCCAATGCGGCATACATTTTCAGTAAATGGTATGATTTTTATGTTATTCGGTCAATTACTTTTTAAATGGTTCGTGTTTCTAGCATGCCATGTAAAAATTACTTCTTTTTTTTTGCTCAGATGTTTACTGGTGAGTGAACGGGCCACTTCCATCTCGGCACCACGGCCTGCAGCCATGACTGCTACTGGCAACTAGTCTCATTGATGGTTCAGGCCTCAGGGTGACACATTCCCTCTAGCTTTTTTCCTTATTCGGTCAATTTACTGTTTGATCTTCTTAAAGGGAGGGCGATCAGCAGTAACCCATGCACCGTGCCACTCCTGCTCGAAACAGGACTTGTTAAAACAAATGGCATCCATTACCACTATTTTGGCTCAGTATTTGAATATTTGGCACATAAGTGGGACAAAAATATTTAAAATAATAGCACACGTGCTGGTTTCATTCACGTGTTCTATTTTTCCATTCTTTTTTCTAACATGGTACGTCTAAGCTAATCATTACTGCCGTTCAACATCGGCAAAAAAAAAGCAAAAACGTCTTACTGAATTCAACATAAGATTGCTGGCTTGAAAATGATGTTACAGTGTTATAATTTGACATACCAATGCGCAAAGAAGTGACGCAACCTTGATGAAAATTTTGGCTCGTTATTTGCACTCGAATTTGAGATATAGGCCTCCAAAGTTCGGAACGTTTTTTTTTTTTGGCCACCCGGTATAGACAAACGAACGGACGAACAAAGGGACGAAGTCTGTCACCCACCCGCTGTAGCTCATCACTGCGACAATGGCGTTCTGGCCGGCCGGCAGCTGCTCGAAGTTGATGAGCTCGATCGTCTTGGACTTGACCATGGGCTTCTGCGGGTACACTAGGTTGTACATGAGCGTGTCTATCCGGTTCCGCTGGTTCCACGCGATGGTGCCTGCCGACAAGAGATGGAATCATAACATTGTTCGATGTCGGCATCAGCCTAGACTTCCATCGTGGAACATGATTATTGATTATTTTCGTCGAGTGTAAATAATATCGTTTCAGATATACTCGTATGTGCCGAACCTGAGCGCTGAGGAGGTAGCTGGGAAGATAGAGGATGGAGGTGGAGGATCAATTGAGAGCAGCCGCGTTGTGTGAATGACACGATTGAATACACTGGCTCCTCCGAACACTTTTTATTTTAAATGTTAAATTTTATCTTTAATTTTAACGATTCTTAACTTCATCCTAAAATCAAGCCCATCCCGTAGCCAGGCGCGTAACCACGAGTCTGAAGTTACTGGGGACCACATGGAAGGCCGCGAAGACCAAATATAATATTTCAGGATCAGCCTTCGCCCGAGTGTGTGGGGGGAGATGGTGGGGGGCGTTTTTGGCCACACCGGCCTTTTTTTTTTGTTGCGCGTGTAAGCACAACCGCGGCGCGCACCGACACAGGTAAACATGACACACTGAACCGGAAAATTGCACCTGTGACCCCTTCTATGCCTCTGAGATCATCTCAGGTCATGAAACATCTCCAGCAGTTTTTTACCATTACTTTAGGTAGAAACATGTTAGAGCGCAAACACCATGGATGTGTTCAACTCAACAATACCAATTGCATGACATGCAACATGACCTTTTCCTTCCATGCGTCTCGACGAGACCAACGCGATGCCGGTAAAATCAGCGCCATGCTATTTTTGAGTCAAAAGTTATGATACAAAAACCTTTCCCGCAAAACGCCAACCTGGAAGCTAAACCGTTGACCTTAGGTCAAAACTGAGAACATTGCTCAGAAAGGTCTTTGAAAAAACTATCGAATGCGCTTTCCCGCAGCACTGCAGCTCTATTGGTTCCTGACGTATGCGCCAATTTGTGAAAAGTTGTCAAAATTGGGAATAAAGTTTGTGAAAATTTTACCTTTGGTGACCTCCAGTGACCTGAGCGATGACTTGATCAAAAATGACATAGGTAATTCTGAAAGATACTGTAGCGAGCTATCTGCTGCTTCTTACCGCGTCTTTCTAGCTTGCTTAGGGAATCTGGTGTGGCCAAAAAGCCCCCCCCCCCCACCATGGCTAAGTTGGTTACTTGAGAGGCCCACCCGGGCGCTGGCTAAACAAAACATCCAGTTTTGTTTTCCGTTGACTACATATTACTCTTCACGCCGATTTAGAGACAATATTTGGCTATTCAAGCAAATTGAGGTCGTCGGTTTTACTGGGGACGGTCCCCAGTAACCCAAAAGTTACTGGGGACCGGTCCCCAGTGTCCCCAGTGGTGGTTACGCGCCTGCCCGTAGCTCAGTCGGTAGAGCGCTGGACTCATCGTGGTGAGATCACGCGTTCCCGGTTATAACAGTCCGGGTTCGAAGCGCGACGGGCGTTCGACATTTATGGGCCTCCTGACGGGTATGGCTGCCGTTGGTGGCAGGCCGTAGCCAGGCGAATTCATAAAGGGGATCGACCGTGCGGCTATGTGCGCACGCTCAACTTTGGACTCCAAATTCTGCATAGAACCGGAATTGCGCGATCGGAGGGTAGAGGGCAGGGTCAACGCAACAAGCTTCGTTTAGCGGGGGCTCTATCCTTGTGAATCCTTCCATTCAAAGACTTCAGACTATTTTTTTTTAATCCAACGAACGATTACATGTTTACAAAACCATTAAAATGAGCAAAACCTGGTGTGAGGTGAATTAGGTGCTTCAGTAATGTCTAACCATCATTACATGAATACTACGAATGCACACAGAACACTAGAACAGCCCACATGCCTTTTGCCAGCCGCTTTCGAGCAGAACGACAATTTGGGACGTGGCGACGAGAATGAGTATGAAAATGAGATAGGAGTGGGCCAACGGCTGGGGAAAATCGAGCGGACATGATCTACAATGAAACATGGTCTTTGGTTTTCCGCACATATAATTACCACCGATGATTGGGATGTCTACAATCATACATCCGCGATGGCTACATTTATAACTCTCTAGGCACCCAGATAAACCAAAATTGATCAATGTGTAATATGTGGTTTCAGATAACTCAATAAGCTTTCCAGTATCGATGGTCTACGATACTTGTGTTGCGGAATTGCGTTTGCCTCTGCGAGACATCGGTCAGATATAGATAATCTGAATATTTCAAAAGACGGGTTTCATTAAGTAATGTTATCAAAGAAAAAAGACGCTACGCTAAGCTTGCTGCACACAGAGGTCCTGGCCTCTACAATCTGATCGCTAGATTCCCTGTTACATTACAGAATTCAGAGCCAGACTGCTGCATCCACCGCCCACCAAGCGGCGAGCAAGAGGCACTCACTGGCAGCCCACTCAACATCCGACGAGCGTCCTAAATGGTCCGCGATAAGCCTAAATGAGCCGGATAGCGGGCGACACGACCCGTCTGATGAGAGCTCTGGAGCGCGCATTGTCGCCCTACGGCCGGTGATGGCGGCCGTCGGTGTCAGAACGGGCCGCGGCGCGGCGCGGTGTAATATTAGCCGCGACTGTCAATTGGGTGCCGACAGCCGGCGACTCATCCGCTGGCCCCAGGCCACACGGATGACGAATGACAAGGTCAGCAGGCGGTCAATCTGACCGGCCAGATGACAGCCGAGTAGGCGGTCCGTATGAGAGGCGCGCCTGAGACGGACGGGCTGCGACTGTGACGGGGTATGAATGCGACGGGCTGCGACGGTCCAACTGACAGACGGCTAGATTAAGATAGTTGGTCCAAGTCTGAGACCGACAGCCTGACTGACCAAACATACAATCATAGACTCCTTGATATGTAGCGGTCTATGATCCAGCCCAGACGGTCCATCCCACCCGCGGGCGGAATGCCGGCTCATGGGCAATTCGTCCAACTCGAGTACTCACTGACTCACGGACAGTTCTTCAAACTCACCAACGGTCCGTCCTTAAATACGCCTGCCCAACTAAAGAACAGTCCAACTCACACGCCTTGTTCGATCGAGACGGGCAATTCAACTGACACTAAATTTCAGCAATCAGCATTGTATAGCTAGAGCGCTCTGACACAATCAATTAGTGTCGTCCGGGGGAAGAACACAAGGTGCTGGTGACCCCAAACCCTGCCCAGACTCAGTCTCCCGCCCTCCTCAAGCACACAAAACCCATCCCCAAATAGTCCCCTAATTGAGTCCCCTAGCTAGGACGTCCTCATGTGGCCAACCCATCGCGCGGCGCAACACTCACCCATGGCCTGTTTTCCCATGGCGCACTGGTAGGTGTTTCGAGGACTCTGGTTGTGGTGTGGGTACGGGATCAGTCCAGCGCACACTCCTAGCAGCGTGAACGGTTCGACCTCGAGGTGGGTAGTGGCCTGTGGGTGACACAGAGATAGACACCGGCTGAGATAGACAGACGCATGCACCCAGCCGGTTCCACTTCCAGATGGGTGGTGGCCTGTGGGTTACACAGAGATAGACACCGGCTTAGATAGACAGACGCATGCACCCAGCAGGGTGAACGGTTCCTTCTCCAGATGGGTGGTGACCTGTGCCCTGTGCACACACGAGAGTCGAGTCATAGATACATGCAGATCGGAGAAGGAATGTGTCGTCCCTTGTCGTCACATTGAACATTTTAAGGCAGACGGAGACGGAAACGAGAGGGAACGAGAGAGAGAGAGAGAGAGAGAGAGAGAGAGAGAGAGAGAGAGAGAGAGAGAGAGAGAGAGAGAGAGAGAGAGAGAGAGAGAGAGAAATATAAAGAGAGAGTGAGATAGGGAGAGGGAGAGAGAGAGAGAGTGTGTGAGAGAGAGAGAGAGAGAGAGAGAGAGAGAGAGAGAGAGAGAGAGAGAGAGAGAGAGAGAGAGAGAGAGAGAGAGAGAGAGAGAGAGAGAGAGAGAGAGAGAGAGACTCACGTACACCAGGCGGACCAGTAAGATAGACGATGAGCTGTCAACAGGCGCTCGACTGGCAAAAACAGCACTAAAACTCCATTCTGCACTCGTTGGATTGTTGATAGAGAAAATATGGCGGCGATTCAACATCACAGGAGTGATGATAACGGAAAAGCATTGTAAACAAACACATAAAACGGGCCGTCAAAGTTGACGAGCGCGACATGGGAAACAAACAATCGATCAGCACAATCTGCCGCCGCCCCAGCGCCTGCTCTTAAAACCGGTCAGGGCGTGGACGAGCCCTTAGACGAACCCAAACTTCCAGAGTAAAAGGCGATAAAGGGGTTGTGCGAACGACTTCCTAGACGTTTACCAGTTGACATTTGATCTTGTCTCACACTCGTAAATCCTCGTCAAGCCAAACGCAGAGCCGCAGAACCGCAGCAGCCGCGCCCTACTTACCGGTGTGATGTCCTTCTCGTACAGCGCGATGTTGCTGTCGTTCTCCTCGTTCACGTCCAGGTACTCGACGAGGCCGTCGTGCAGGAAGTCCTGAAAGGTGCGCAGGCCGCGCGCCAGTTCCTCCATGTGGGCGGCCGTCACACGCGGGCGGCACCGCTCCACGATGATGTAAGGCCTGCGAGAGGAGGGGCAGGATGAGTCAAGCGGCAGTCTAGATCGGTAGGACAAACATACAGACAGCGATGGACGGACCTATCAATGCATTAGTCGAAGTGGGAGCATTAAAGGTAGTGTGCCAGCTTTCTTGGACCGTATGGAGTTAATGGCCCAGATAAGGAGAACCGGATTTTTAGAACTTATCCATACCTTCAAAACTCATGGAAACGTCTTAAATTCTTCAAATTTTGAGTACCCCAGTGCGAAATTCGCCCCGACGGGTTGTCGGTCGTACCCCAACCACATTTCACACCACTATGAACAATAAATGCACACACTGAAATCGCTATTACCGATATGCTCATCCAATCAAGTTTCGATAAACCCGTTCATCATCATCTCCTGCGGTTTCGAACACGCCTGTTAGGTGGCTTCTGATGCTCGTCGAGGTCGGAATTTCCAAATACGCGTGGTGCGTCGGGCCGCGCGCTCTGACTTCGGCCAAGAAAAATGCGTCAGCTGATCATTGTCATTTCTGCCACTTGCGTGTGGTGAAATGGGGTCATAACTTATAAGACGGCTTTTTCATATGAATTATTTTACATAAAATCATATTTCAAACCATAAATAATGTTCGACAGCCAAATAAAAGAAACAATACCAATACGGGCTTACAGTTTAAGGCTCGACATTGTGTTGTCTACGATTAGACAGCTGATAACTCATTCCCGTACGTCGTATGGTCGTAACACTATAATGACCTTTGCTTATTGTCACAAGTGCGCCGCATTCGCGATTGTTGCCCGACGCCTGTTTGCAGGTGAGCCCACTACAGTTGTTATACATATCTAAAAACCGAAAAACTTTTAGGCGAAAAAGGCACTATTCCAGGCCCATTTTTGATTTTTTTGCGATATTAGGTAAAAACAGAAGCTTCTTATCCTAGGAAAAATAAAATGGGAAATCTTTCAAAGGTGGCACACTACCTTTAACCAGCAAAGGCGTCCGTGGGAAAATCACTAGCCAGCATGGCTTATTGCTGCGAGAAGTCAACGACCAACAGGTTATTGTTGCGGAAAAGTCACCGACCTAGAGTCAGCCGTGGGGAAGTCACTAAACTTAAACTCAACAGTTAAGGGGAGTCACTAGCCAGCCAGGCTCTGTTTTGGGGAGCTCACTGACCTACGGAGCCGCCCACGAGACAAGTCACTGACCTACAGAGCCGGCCGCCGTCCGAGCTGACGTAGACGCAGCGGTGCTTGTGGCTGGGGTAGATGGAGACGAAGCCGGATAGCAGGCCGCTGCGCCGCAGCAGCCGGAACGTCGTGATCAGACGGCGGTAGTTGCGCGTCACGCCCAGAATGTTACCTCGAACACACAGGTGTTACGCGGGTCACATATCGTGCAACGGCACCGGGATATTACCCTAAATTCGCCTGTACAGTATAAAGGCGAACCATGTTCACAAAATTACCAGCGAAGCCAGACAGCACCCGACCTACCGGATTAAAAGACACCGGTTCAGCGGAAATGCTTAAAACGTAGTAGACGAACAATGATAGCAAAACAGCCCGATCTATGATCATTCTATCAGTCTGGTAGCGTCGATGGGACCATCACAATTGGGGACAGAGCAGTGCATAACGCCAGTCTGACCTACCGTTGAGGAAGACGATGTAGACGGACTTGTGGCTGAGCTCCTCGCCGCAGAGGAAGTTGATATCCTCCACCCCGATGTTGAAGGCGGCGCGGATGATAGGCGTGTCGTCGGCCTCGGTGGTGATGTGGGTCATCAGCGCCAGGTTCTTCACCAGACCGCAGGACTCACCCTCAGGCGTGTCCGACGGGCACAGCATACCCCACTGGGAGGGCTGGAGCGAGCGGGGACCGCTCACCTGGCCGGGACAAGGGAGGTTAGAGGGGAGACAGAAAGGGAGGGACAGAGGTAATGGGAGGCAAGGACAGAGTCCTCGCGACCTGCGCGCACTGGGCACGGAGATAGGGAAAACAGTAGCCATTTATTGGTACTTTAGGAAGAGCAGATAAATAAGGTCATTTTGCGCCGATACATGGACGACAGTCACATTATCAAAATGAATGAAGAGGGTATTTAGGCGACTGGTAGCACTAGCACATTTACGCATTGCCGATTATGGAGATATTTCACCGTAACCTATTGTTCATCCCCTCGATCGCAGACAATTTTTCTACTTCACAAACATGGGAACCACGCTAAGTTTTTTTTTTTTTACCGAAAAATGGTCTGCTAATCGTACAACTGCAGCTAAAGCCAACTTAGCAACCAAACAGTCAGTTCCAGCAGCGGCTGCTGCGACAGAAGGGCAGTTCACACTTTACCTACCTTTCTGGTCCTCTCGAACTGTGAGTTGACCCGGGTCATCATGCCCAAACAGGAGATGTACGAAAGACGAGACAGCACCTGGGTCACGCCGTGGCGCTCCATCTTGAACCGCTTGATGATCCAGTTACCCTGAAAATAAGCCGCCGCAAGACGTGAACACACACAGGGGGACAGACTTCAGAATATCGGACGGTCGGACGCTGCTTAGCTGTGGCAGTCCGTGAAAAATAACACGTCAGGCTACTCAAAAACAGGATCAGACGTGCACCCGCACAACCAGCACTGCCCAATTTAAGCTGGTTTCAGAGACCACAAATGCCCACTGCCCAGCTCAGACCAAGTCAGTTTCCAGGGGCACACCGACTCTCGGACGAAGCCGGTGCACAGAGGGATGGGACAAAGATCAGACCGTCGTGGTAAATAGGAGTCTCATAAATCCGGAGGCAGAAGTTCGACATTTAACTACTCACCGACGAGATGGCCTGCTCCAGTCCGTAGCTGATCTGGTCCTGTCGCATGTGCTTCACCACGTCAAACTGGGCTGCCTTCACCTTCGGGATGTTCTTGTCGGCGATCATCTTCAGCTGTAAGATCGGAGGAATGGATTATCACTCGGCAGGAATCACTGGCGTGAGCATATGGAACCGGTAGACCTTTTCCAGCTCAGGATATGGATGCGCCCTCGTACCCTATCTGGCGGAGTCCAGGGTGTTTGGTCATGCTCTTGAAAACCGAGCACAGTGCGCAAATTCACCACCTCGAGGAGAAACTTGATCACACTAATGACCTCCCATACGCCAATCACGCACACCCACAGTCATAGCTATCCCCTCCTCACATCAGTTGCGTCATCTCACGATTCTCTACACACTTGCACGTCGTTTCTCGCACACATCCTGACACTCGACAGTTGCGTACTCTCACCTCCCAGTTGAACTTTTTGAACAGGTCCTCGAACAGCAGCGAGACGAGCGACCCAGCCAGCTCCATACGCTTGTTGCCGTAGTAGTCCCTGTCGTCAATGACCTTTTCGTCGGCCTGTGCCTCGATCACACGCCGCACCATCAGCGCCAGGTAGAACGCCTTCATCTTGAAGTTGTAGTTCTCCACCTGGCCGATAAGTGTCAGGGGCTGTCACACAGGCTTGCCGATCGGCAACTAATATCCAAACACAGCGCTGAAGACAGCAAGCTCTGACTGCCTATGTAAGTTCCTACAGGTCATACCCAACTTCACCACCGTTCCGTGCTTCTATCCTCAGGATACTGAAATCCTTCTCCTCCACGCCACAACCCCCCTCCGGGCTGGACAGGCAACTTTATCTCATGCGGGCTGCTCCCTTGGAGCGGCACCGCTGCTCCCGAGGGAGCGCACCCCGTAGCTGGGTGCAGTGAGTGCCTTGGGGCTGGGTGGCCTGTCCTCTGGACGGGCTCAGCCCCGGCGACTCACTAGGGTGCCTGCCCAGACCAATGTCTCCCCCTAATTCCTATCATCCTTCCGGCTCTGCAATGGTCTTGTCAGACCGAAAGGGCTTAACCCTAACCCAACTGCCAACAAAACAAACAAATACCCAACTTACGTGAATGCATAATGGTACCACAAGACCACGCGGATGCTTAAAACACGCCTGCCCTCAGCGGTTACCTGAGCCAATCCCTCATGTGCAAGGCAACTGATTTATATCGATCTACTTTTACGCATTCTGAGTACGTACCGGCACGTGAGCGAGGATGGTGGTGGCCAGCATGTGCCGGACCTCGTCCGCTGGCGTCTTCTTCTGGCCGAAGCTGCCCATGTACATCTTCTGCACCAGCTTGCTGCCCATGAACCTGTGGAAGAACAGCGAGAGAGACGGGTGGCGTGCTCAGACTCTACCGGTGCCGAATGTTGGTAAATAAGCAAATCAAAGGGTTCATGACAATTCAGAGCTGATAATGCGATAATAACAGAGTATCAAAGACAAACTGCACCTCGCATCTGAAGCACGACATTAGCCAGCATCCCAAATGTCTCACTTGAGCGCCTGCATCTGCGTGAAGACCTGAGCACGGTGGCACTCCTCCATGGTGGAGGCCAGTGAGGTCATGATGCTGCTCTCGGTGCCGACCATCTGCACGATCTCCTGGTCGGACTCGATACCCATCGCCTTGAACACGATCGACACGGGAATCACCTGCGCAAAAACGGGGATGGACGAGGAGAGAACGTCGTCAGTTGCTGCAGAGAGCGCCACCGGCAGGGTAGAATATGTCCTGATCCAACGGGTGGGTAGATTACCGTCGCAAAAGGTTGATGACGTCAATCCAAAGTTTAATAACGTCACCGCTTCGTTGAGTGACGCCATCAGGCCACGGGAACCAGTGATTCTGATTATTGCTACAATTTTAGGAAGATCGCACTAAATAAACTTTAATCAAAAATGCCGTGACTCGTGTGGAAACGAGTCATGGCATTATCAGTCTTATAGCGACAAAATATGGACCGTGTTGTTAGGAAGTCATATCCTACATAGCTTTCACTTTCTGGACGGCTGGCTCTGCTGCTGCTAGGCCCACGTAAATCATTTTGACCTTTAGTCCGGGTCACCACAGCCTTTTCCGATACTCACGTCTTTGAAGGTGTTGTGCTTCAGGTAGTATTTGCCGCGCTTGAAGATGAGGTTGGTGCGCGACTTTTTCTCGTGCGTGCTGCTGGTGACCTGGCACTGCACCTGGCCCTTGCTGTCCTGCTCGACAATCATACGGTTCTTGCTGAGCTGCTCCTGAATCAGTACCACCTGTAATAGTCGGCGGCATCGGTTACTCGAGAAATCACACGACGACCCTGAGTACACAACACATATTTGCGGGTGAGCGTAAAAGGCACCTGTTTTGCCCGGGGACAACATACTAATTCTATGATGCAATTCGTAGAAGTAAGATGCCTCGTACTGCATAAAAAAGGACGGACAGACAAAAACGACGGTAAATCCGACCTACAGTCTTCGTTGTGCGGACTCTTATGCCACCCGCCGGGCTGGGCACTGGGAGCCTGAATGCTCGTCGCTCCACCTCACCTTTTCGGTGCCCCGGACGACAAAGTAGCCGCCCGGGTCGTGCGGACACTCGTCCAGTCTCGCCAGCTCGGCGTGCGACTTTCCGGCCAGCACGCAGTTGGAGCTCCGCAGCATGATGGGCATTCGGCCGATCGGCAGACCGTTTCTGAGAACAAATACAATGATCAATGCAAGGTCAGAGGCGAGGTGACAGTGAAAGGGATGAGGGTAGGTGGAAAACGAGGATGGCGAGGCGATACATTACAAAGGAGGCTTAACCCTCGCCGGCACAGGCCATTTTGAGTCCTTCGACAGCACAAGGGGGGGTTGGTACGACCCCCCCCCCTCGCGTTTGGCCCCTGATCGAGCTAGAGCTTCGCGGAAAAACGAGCGTGTTGCCCGTCACGAGAGGAAGCCGATGATACCCAATTTTAAGGTCCTAGGTCGTCGGGTGACCTTCCAGGTCAGGTCAATGACCCGAAAACCGGGAAAATCGGGACCTGTTAGAAAGTCGTAAAAAGTGGCTGCTATGTGGTTTTCCGGGGTGCTGATCACGAATATCGTGTTAGTTTTGATCAGAGATGATGTCTTTAAGCATTTAGACCAGGTCGGGTCAGGTCAGGTCAGGTCAACCGGTAGGGGTTGTGACGGGTATTCGTAATACGTGTCAACCGCCTCGGACAGCTTCGTAACATGTTACGAAGGCACCAAAACTACTTCGTAAATGTTCAAATGGTTGCTAAATTCGAATTCAGCTCCAAAAACTAGCCTAGAAACATGTAAAACTCGAAAAAGTGAACCGAGGTCACCCGAGGTCACCAAAGGTCAATGACCTGACCTGACCTTCAGGTGACCTTGACACCCACCCTAATGCATGGGAACAACATCAAATCACATGTTTGAACGTTTGAAACCACGAAAAGCTTGCAAACGCGCGGCTAATGCGAGCCGACATGCGCCGAACCGCGATTTCGGCCAAACATGGTCACAGAAAAGAGGTCACAGGTCAAAGGTCATTGGGTTCAGGGTCATGAAATTTTCAGGGTTTCAGGGTGTAAAATTGATCAATGCGAGGGTACTGAAAGTTTCGTCGCGATCGGCCGCTTTTTACGCGAGTTATTCGCGAAAAACCTTAGGGGGGGTTGCATCAACCCCCCCCCCCCCCTGTGCCGGCGAGGGTTAAGACCAGCACAAGTTAAACAATTATGTCCTACACAAAAACGACATATTTTCACTTGTTATGCTGAAGAAAACACGAAAGCCGGTGAACGGCAATCACGGAATAGCATCCAGCTCATCGGCAGCCAAACCCAATGGCTATGCGTCTACCTACCTATTTTACCGAGATAAAAGTCCTACTGATAAACTGAGGAACATACGTGAAGAGAGCAAAAGGATACGCAGAGCTTGGAGCCCACTCACCGGACGACGCGCTGGTTGCCGCGCGTGTACTCGATGTCCACGGTGACTGTGGCCGAGTAGGTGATGTCGCGCAGACGGCACTCGTGCGGAGACGTCGGGCGACTCATGTTGAATCCCTCCTCCACGTCCGGCACGCCCACGTGCACGTTCAAGTACCTGCGTTGGCAACGGCAGTAGGCTAAGTCAGTAAGCGTATCTTTTATTTCTGTTATTAGCGAAAGCAACAAATACATCTGTTTACCATTTGGAGATAAACAGTTGAAAATATCAGGGAGTCCATTTTATGTAGCTACATTTCTACAGAAAATGATCAAAATGTAGCAATGTCATGCAGTAAAAATGAAGCTTACTTGACATAGAAGCTGGGGTCAGCATCACTGACAACTCTGTCATTGGCTTTGACAATGTTTTTGATGTCAGTGTTGATGAAGTAGTTGAATGAATCGATGTGCTGCTTGACCAGTCCTTTTGTCTGCAGAAACGCAGGCAACAGCTTCCATTTGTCCTGAAACAGATGACTGTCTGATGAGGACATAATGAGACACCCAATAAAAGATGAGGCACAATTCACAACCAATACTAACACATTCCACCTACCTTTTCAGAAGCTGATCAGCTAATTCAGCACAATTTGCAAATTCGGCACACGGGTGAACGAAGATAGTTTGGTGCAAACGGAAGCATTAAGAAATTTTGGCGCAATACAGCGAGATTTTACCATAGCTGTAATGGAAATTTGGTGACCGTCTTGCACTGAATTCAGCATATGTGAAACTACGCCACACGTGCAAAAAAAAAATCCATTCAATGCTGCCACCACGGAAGACATAATCAGTATAACATGTTTTTCGGTCAGGAATTTTGCCGGATGCTGCGGAAAAAATTGCGCAATCTGCTCGTTATGCCCGACATATTGATGGTATGGTTACGAGCGAGCGAGCGCAGCGAGCAAGGGAGTCTTTTCAATATAACGGGAAAATCTCAGTATGAGCGACCATGCCCGGCCCGGCCTGTAACGCTTTTGAGAGGCTTATATCTCAGCAACCGCTGGACCGATTGGCCTGCAGTCTTTTTTGCTGGGTAGCCCCATCCCTTCTACCCCGTAATTGACTACTTTTGATACATCTCAGTGACCGTCGTGGCACGTGCCACGTGAAAAGTCAAGGGTGTTCAAGCTGTTTTGCAAAAGTAGTGATTTTGAGAGGCTCATATCTCAGCAGCCGCTTGGGCGATGACTAGCGGTAATTTTTGTAGGGTAGCAGGCAGCAGCATCCCTTCTACCAAAAATAGGATACTCTCGATGCATGTGGGTCACCCCCAGTGCACGTGCAAAATTCAACAATAAGAGGTGTCAAATTTGTTCCCATTTTAATAACTCTGTAATTGCTGGGGCGATTTCGCTGAAAGTTGGCATACAAGTAGGCACCCACCAGGCAATGCATTCCCATGTGTTGCAGTTAAGGTGCTACTGCACGTGCGCACGTGCAGGGGGCGCTTCCAGATCTCGAGAACGGCTGGGCTGATTGCACTAAAATTTGGTACACGGTTGGGGACCAGTTAGTAGGGTGCCGTGCAAAAGTCAGTTTGGACCCCGTTTGCACGTGCGCACGTGCAGAATGCCGCTTCCAGATCTCAGGAACGGCTGGGCCGATTGCGTTCAAATTTGGTACACCGCTAGCAACCAGTTAGAAGGGTGCTTTGCGCAAGCCCGTTGGAAGTACCTTCTCGCCCTTCCGCACGTGCAGCCTGCAGGGTTATCTCGCTCGCTCGTTCTTCGCCCAAAAGGCGTTTTACTGGTAATATGGATTTTTCTGTCTGAAAGTTATGCTCCTACACTACGTACCTCCACAGCTTTAATCGGCTCGGCAAGCTTGCTTAGTCCTCCACCCCAAGCGCTTTCTCCCATCTTCACTGCTTCACTGCAAAGACAGAATAAGGATAAACCTTCAAACACTTTAGATAGTCAAAAGAATTCACCACGGTGCACCGATCACAATATATAAATGCTCAAGATCATAATAATAATAATAAAAATGTGCGCAATGTGCGGTACCTACCCAGAAACATGTTCTATGGCCTGATAAAAACACTACCCAGAAATTGGTCCTTCGCAAATTGTTCTGTTCTAGAACGAATAGTCCAAGGCCCTATATACCAGGTAGGGTCGTCCGGCGATTCTACCTTTTCGTGACGTCAGCTCGTGACGTCATTTGGAGTCAAGTCTCGAAGCCCCGTTCAATCCCCATATAAATGAGCGATTTTCGAAGCACTGTAGAATGAAGTCTGCACAAGATATATCAAACCTAAGTATCTTATCTGAAAGAGCAGACAATTTTCTACAAGTTATCTATTACGTGTTTTTCGCTAAATCTTTTGCTTTTTTCACAAAAGCGTAAAATGTCCCCCCATGTCTCCGCAGCCTCCCTGCCGCCGGCCGCCGCGCGGTCGCGGTAGTGTAGTGGTTAGCGTGCCCGCGCAGTATTCCAAAGGTCCCGAGTTCGAATCTATGCGGTGCGGAACTTTAATTGCAATTCCAAGCTGAATATACGCACATCCATAATAAATTATTATTCGTATAGCTAAACTGTCACCAAGCTATCCATATAAATTGACTTCACCCAAAATATCGGCAAGATTCTATTAAAATATAAATTCAAATATGGCGGCTTGGACTGCCGCGTGCGTTAGGCTCCGCCCATAGCTCCGCCCACATGCGTGACGTCATTCGTGTTAGTGGACACGCAGAGAGATAGGGGACGACATGGGCCTGGAATAGTCTGATCAAGGAAAATGGGTACCTGTTTCTGTTGACGTCTTTTAGGTGCCGTTGCCATGCAACTTGTTCAGAGTGCTGTTCACGGGCACCTGCGGTAGCTGCGGTAGCTGCGGCTCGGCGGTCAGCCGGGTAATGACGTCACAGAAAGTGGGATGGGGCGGGTGGTGTGACGTCATACGGCTGCGGCCGGCTGCGGTCGCCTGCGTCTCCTGCGGTCGAAACGATCCGACCGCAGCGGCCGCAGGAGCCATTTGTCATGCAAAGTGGCGCGGCAGTTGCGCATTCGTGTAACTTGGGCGGAAAATTGACACGGCCGCCTCAGACGAACGCGTGATGACGTGCGCACAAGTGGGCGGGACTTACAGCCTGCGATCTACCGCAGCTACCGCAGTTACCGCAGGTGCCCGTGAACAGCACTCAGGAAAAGTCGCAAACTTCTTTATCGAACAAAATATTGTTGCTTTCGTTCCGCACCTTTTCGTATTTACTGCGCAGAATATGTAGACTTTGACATGTGCTATGTTTGAGCCTTTTTTTCGAGTGAATCAGATTCAAATAAATTTTGACAAATTATTTCATTGAAATAGTATGTTCTTTGAATTTTCGTTGAAAAGTAAATGCAAAACATGTCCGGAAAAGTGAAAATAAAAAATATATTTTGCAAAGACAGTGCTGTAAAAAGACGTTCGCGTAAACTTCCTTTCCCCAACTCGACATGTCGGAGAGGAAGCGGGTATGTGTGTTTGGACACAATTTAGACGGGTTTTAGGTCCAAGGCATCATATTTTGCTCATCTTGGGTTCACCTATCAATAATGTCCTGAAACTTTGTCGCTTATTCATTGTTGCATTAGATAAATCATTACCTACGACTTTTGCGGCCAATCCTGCGCAGGCCATTGAACGCGTGCAAGTTCTAATTGATGTGAGCATTGCACATGTAAATGCCTTAATTTCATAATTATTAATATTTTTACATTTACCTCTTCCTGCTTTGATTTCGCTGCTGTCGCACTGCCATGCATAGTACATAGGCACAGCTTGAAGCAGGTATTTTGAAATCCAAGATTTTCATTTTTTCATTATTAAAAGGGATATTATTAATTTACAACCAGGTTGTAATGCAATGTCTCATCAACTTCAGACATTCCAACATGCCCACTGTTGTACAGTCTGGTAAATGTGAACATGGAGTCAGGCAAGGCAAGGGATGAGGTAGAAAGTAGGTAAGGTAGGTAAAAACAGAGTAGGTAAAAACAATTTAACATGACTTAATAAGACCTAGCCTACTTAACAGCCTATCAACGTATAACCTACATACCTACAACCTACCACTCAGACTTTATCTTCACATATAAAGTCTTGGCAAGTTTTTAGTCACTTGCGGCCTAAATGCTCAAAGCATTCAATGATCAAATGTTAGTCTGTAATCCTATAAAGTTCATTTGGTCTCCCTACCAAAATGCTGAGTGGCTAATATTACATGAATGCATGTTGTTTCAGGCTATTGTGGTGGATGGCTCAGGCCACCTCCTCGGCCGCCTCGGCGCGGTGGTGGCCAAGGCTCTCCTCAATGGAGACAAGGTTGTGGTCCTGAAATGTGAAGAAATCAACATCTCTGGATCATTCTTCAGGTATGGTATTAAATATAAGATAAGTTCATGGGCAGGTTCCTAACATTTGACTCTTGGCAATTTAAATTTTGCAAAGTTGTTGGGGTAATCAGTTGTCTTCCAGTGAGGACTGAGGTAGGTGCCCAAGGTTTCATGCTGGAAGTATGTTTTGGTTTATGATAATGTGAAGACTGCCAGAATGGTTGTTATACAGCTATGTGCAAGTATCTACTACCTAGTCTATACAGGCCGGGTTTCTAGTGGCAAACAATTTTTTTTTTTTTTTTTTGCTTTGAAGACTGCTTGGTTCATGTGAATTGATTGTCTTTGGGAGTACTTGGATCATCATCATTGAATTCACCATTTGTTTCCTGAAAACTTTTATTTTGAAGGTTGCAAGCATGAAGGGTTTTGAGCAAGGAAATGCTAGTTATAGTCTGTTCCATATCAAGCTTGCAGTTGGAGTTTCTTCGGCAGATCGCTCCTCCGCTCCTTCGGCTGCAAACTTGAAACGGAACAGAGTATAGTAATGTTATTTGATATTTATTGAGCATGAATTTCTTTATTGGGCTTTTAAAAGAAATGTTTGGTAATAATACCGGAGATATTCAGATAATTAACAAATTTATGTTTTTCCTTCTTGATAGATCAACATGTAGGCTTTGTTGCTTAGTTAACTTAGAGTAGCAGAGCAGGATTAACAACTGTTGCATTCCTAGCTGTTGCATCCAATAATTAATAACCCTGGTTAAAAAGTCTTGATTTGAGTCATTGAACTACATATGCTTTGTTGAGCTATGTTACCTTTAGGCTGTCCTGGGCCCTGTTTCACCGGTGATAGCAGAACGCTGCTTTTACACGTGTCAAATTGGGTTTCCATGGAAACATCAACAGGCCCATTGCTCCAACACTATCGCAAGTGTGACGTCAGCTCGCGCAATTTGAAAGCAGCGTGGTAGCAGCGTCCCGTGAAACACCGCCCTGGAGCAACAAAATCAAAATAGTTAAATCATGCGTCATGTGTTTCAGGAACAAGATGAAGTACATGGAGTACCTCAGGAAGCGGTGCAACGTGAACCCGGCCCGTGGTCCCTTCCACTTCCGTGCGCCCAGCATGATGCTGCGTCGCGTCATCAGAGGTGAGTTGACCTCGCCTAACATTTTGCAAGATTTTCCTGCGTTCGTAAGAGCCGTTTTTCACGTGGAATTTTCACGCCTCACGAATTCCTCGGCTGGAAATTCCACTGGAAAAACGGCTCATATGAACGCAGGCTTAGTCTCCTTTTTCTTCAGATTGTTGTCGGAAGAAGCTCTTAGGGGTGAAGGTGGTTGGTCCTGACTAAAGTAAAAGCCTGGTGGGGTGGTTGTCTATGTACCACTTACGGAATGTTTTATTCAGGATTGTATGCATACTCTCACACCTCTGGTCTTGGCTTGCTGGAGACACACTCAGCCATGTAACTAGTGTTTTGACCTTGTATTTTGTTTTCACCAGGTCATGAATCATGACTCATGATAGCATGAAGTTCTATGCAGATACTAGATAGTCACTTGAAAACTTGTATTATTGCCAGTGATAGACAATGCATTGTTGAGGATTGTCCTGAGGACTGTTCACGGGCACCGCACACTGCTGTGTGCGGTGTGTGCAGCAGGCGTGGGTGTAGGGGATGGGAAGCCGGTATGTCACACGGCTGCGTGCGGTGGACCGCACACAGCTAACGCTGTGGCCAGTCCCGACCGGCCACAGCGGTTTGTGTGTGCGGTGACGGAAGGCTGACGTAGGGACGCGATGGGCGGAGCTTGGAGCCTGTGTACGGTCCTACCGCACACAGGACCCGTTAACAGTCCTCTGAATAAAATACCATCAACGTTATTAATTGTGCTTTTGGATGTGTGATTCACTACTCCACTGGTTTGTGGTTCGTGTAGTGTGCACATTATGTCGACATTCACTGCTGCTCATAGATTACTGTGCTCAGCTGTGCTTTTTAAAATATGTGCTATACAAACACTTCCCATTGCAACTCATCCTCTCAAGCTGTCCCGAGGATGATACTACGGGAAGTTACAATCGATGGTCTGTTTTTATCACTGTTCGGTGTGACAACGGCCTGTTCTATATCGCCGTTATTTCTCCTCGTTGTTGTTCAAATCATACTACCAGTATGCACTCGTTACTTTGCGCTAACAGATGACATAAACAAATAATCGCCGTCGTCCATTAACCTGCAACGTCGTGGCCAGTCATACCATTTGCTCGTCTGGTCTGACTTGGGTACGTTTGACCGCAGGGATGCTGCCGCACAAGACCCGCCGCGGCGGCACTGCCATGCTCAACCTGCGCTGCGTGGAGGGCGTGCCCCGCGAGTACCAGAAGCTGCGCCGCATGGTCGTGCCGTCTGCCATGCGCAAGATGCGCCTCCGCCCCGGACGCCCGGTACGGTCCCCCATTCCGCTCATTTGGGTAGCTTTTCGTAGATCTGCACATTATGTCGACATTCACGGCTGCTCATGGACTATTGTGTTCAGCTGTGCTTTTTTTAAACATGTGCTATATGAAGACTTCCCATTGCAACTCATCCTCTCAAGCTGTCCCGAGGATGATACTACGGGAAGTTACAGACCACGACATGTGTCGCCAATTTATGATCCATTTAAGTGTTGTGCTACGTTCAAGTTTTTCGTGTATAGATATCACACTGCCCATGAATTGATGTTTGTCAACCAACTCTCTCCGCGTATTCATGTGTCGATGGCATGGCCACAAGATGGCCGGCCCGTATAATTATTGCCCTGCCCCGTTCCATAACGCCGTCGATGTGCCGTGTCTGCAGTACTGTGAGCTGGGCCGTCTGGGACACGAGGTCGGCTGGAAGTACCAGGACGTCGTCAAGACCCTGGAGGCGCGGCGCCGTGTCCGTGACCGGCTCTACGCCAAGAAGATGGCCGGCCAGAAGGTCAGTATTGCCGACTGTCGCGAGCTAAACGGTCTGGTAGGGAGGAGGCAGTCATGTTGTATGTATTTGATTTTCACAAATAGCTGTTATCCATGACGTGTTTCGTCGGGACATGAGTAGCTTACTGACTCGTGATCTCCTTTAAATGCTGCCTCCCATCGTCTTTCTCATGCTCAAAGAATTCTGAGGTAATGTTGGGGTTTCCATCTACAATAATATTGCACATTAGCACGCAGTTCTTCAAGCAGTTCTTGTTTCACTTCTGGCATGCAGACTGAAAGCACATTAAGAGGGACATGTCCTTATTATGATTGGAAAATGACCAATCATTCTGTTTGACAGATTAAAATGCCAATGTACCTATATAAAGTGGATTTGTCTTGCTTGTTCTTTGAGTATTACGAGAACGTAATGAAGTAGCGCTTTATTTAATGACACCAGAACATATTCGGGGCACGATATTGGGGTTGAGTAATTCAGGCTTTCAAGCTCCTCACTGGTTTGGTTACTTGGTAGATGCATGTCCCCGTCACTTCGAGGCATTCGCACGATTACTAGCTTGTTTTGTAGTTGTTTGTTTTATCTGGCCCAATCTTGCACCACAGCCAACCAGCCACCAATAATTTTGCGTATAGCCTATGTATTGCTGAGATTGTCCCGAATATTTTACACCAGTAGTTAATTTTCATTGTGGTATGTTTGGGATATCCTGTCCCGAGCATGCCACTGGTTTATGGCATGCCATGCACATCTTGTCGACAATCGCAGCTGTCCATGCATTATTGCGTTCAGCTGTGCTTTTTCAAACATGTGCTAAATGAACACTTTCCATTGCAACTCATCCTCTCAAGCTGTCCCGAGGATGATACTACGGGAAGTTACAGTCATTGTCTTCTTATTAGGAGTCCCGCCGAATGGCACTGATCGGTCTATTGTTGATGCACATAAGCTGCCGCCAGCATATACTTCAGAACAGGCGTCGTATTCAGACGCCCATCATGCCTTCGTCTCTAATTATTGTTGTGTTTTCTATTTCAGGCGGTGAAGGCGCGCGCACTGAGGCAGGTCTCCAAACAGCTCGCCCCCATCGAGAAGGAGATGGCGTCCCTTGGATGCGTGGTTTAATTTGAACAATACATGCGCATCACGTCAGTCATGGTGTTTCTCATTCAGGTGGGACGTCGGACGAATCCGAGCAAATCAGCGTTCGTACATGAGGGTATGGGTACAGGAACTGTCCTGTTGGCTAACGTTATGGGCAGCAGGGGACAAAAATGAACCCATTTAATGGTCATTCGGGCGAGGACGGACGTTAGAATGGTACTACACTCACTCAACAGCCGGGCATGCCTGATGCACTGCGCTAGCGCTACCTGCCGGAGATGAGTAGCTGCTTGGCGGTGCAGCGCATATCAGGGCGCGTTATATAGTGGTGACATCTGTCGGCGGGAGCATAAACCACTGCTTTCTAGGCCGCATACCGGGAGTGGGACTTCACGTTACTATTTGACAAACACAAGATGAAGTAAAAAGCGCAGCGACGATCCGGGGGACGTGTCTGAACGAAGGGGAAATGTTCAAAAGTGGGGTTAGAGTGTGTGATGCAAATTTGCAAGATGATCCATCGAAGCGACATCTACACGTGGGTTGAGAAGCAACTGGGAAGGGTGGCCAGTCTGTTTTGCTACCCTGTACCTCGCGTAGCAAACTACATAGACGGCTAAATCGGCACCATGAGTGAGTTCATTTCCTAATTCACTATATTCACCAACGTGTCTCGTGTCTAAGTAAAGGAACCGTGATCTGCGAGATTCAGTATCGATCTACGAACATTCTAAGGGTTTACGGAATGCAGATTGCAACTTTCTAGGTTACCACTTTCGTATATACCGTATTTGTTGTGTCACTTTATTGCCTCGATCTTTCGCTAGAAGCATTGTTACACGATATGCAGGTATCCAACATCAGTTGCGTCATAGACCTTTGTATACCGGTATACAGAGGTCTAAGGTTATATTCACTGTACCGCGGCGGCAACTCGGCGCTCTAGCCAATAGAGTCACATCATTCGATGCGACCGAACACAGTCCGCGCCTTCAGACAGTCGGACACTCGGCGCCTACGTATGGCAGACGATAGAATGCCATACCCATCACTTACAAGAACAATACACAGGTGAGGCGTGACAGCTCAGAGCAGGCCGTCAGTAGCCGGAGCCACAACACTCAACATTTATCAATACATATGTACTCTGTTGCACACATGGTGTCCGTCGTCATTCCACTGTAGCACCCCTCGTATGCCATTCATTACTTCCTCCATTATAGCATATCTCGGAACTCCCGGCGCTTTTAACTCAGACAATGCTTATGTCGTAGCGTAGCCAGTAGAAGATATTTCGCACTCCTCCCCTCCTTCACATACACACGTACGATCCCAGAGAAGAGCTCTGCCACCCCCCCCCCCCCCAAACTCCTCGCGGCACATACACATCAACACACGCACGCACACACAGCTGGGATATCATTGCAGCAACCCGGCCCCAAACCGGGTTATCGAGGCCCAGCAGTCTGCCGACTACTAGTCGGTCAGTGAGATACCCATCAGCTTGGCCGACCTGTGGTGGCCCAGCCGCGTCTCGTCAAAGTAGGGACTGTTTGTGAGCGTCTTGCTGTCCAGGTAGGGTAGCTCCTGCAGCACCTCGAAGCCCTGTGTGATGAGGATCTTCTGAGCGGCGCGGTGGGTGACGCCGGCCACCACGGCCTCACAGCCCTCCTTGCGCGCGAGCTCGAACGAGCTGGTGTCGACGAGCACCTTGGCGATGCCCTGGTGGTGGTAGTCCGGGTGTACGGCCGTCATACACCGGTGGAGGACGCGCGTGGCGCCGAAATGTGAGAACACGTCCACATCGTGCTGCCGACAGGGAGAAATAACAGTGTCAGTGATGGATGATACACAACCCCAGCTGGTCAGTGGTCAAGCGATGCAAACATGTACGGAGGTTATAAACAGCAGGGTAGAATTGGTTTCGTTTTTGTGCACCGGCCGCCGTCTGGTTTTAGCCGGGTAGTTGATTGTGTCGGTATACTGCAATAGCCTTGTACCGACCAGCGCGTCTGGAGTCTGTGTATCGTCCGCTCAGGTTCTGTTTGTGCATACGTACTTACGGCACTATATACACTGTGCTTACGACCTCTGTGTGAACAGTCGAGCACAGTGGTCCGCCTCTGCTGATGGCTGACGGGTCTGTTTGTGTATATGTGGCGGGTGGTAGACCACAGACCGGCAGCCCTGTCACCGGGGACCAGAACCACCGCCCAGCCATCCGGGACCAGACCTGCAGGCGGGCCTACCGCTGCGGACCAGGGACCAATCAGCGCCCTCGCCTGCAGACCAGACCAGAGCCAGACCGGCCGGCACCCCGAGACCTGCTGCCCGGACCAGACCCACCGGCAGCGCTGGCCGTCCTTCCGTCACGGGGCCCACTTTCCGGCGCCGCGGGCAGGACAAGCCCCCTCCGCTCCCAGACCACGCCAGTCGCATGGAATGACTGCCAGCCCGCATGGAATGACGGTGTGTCGCGCCGCGCGCCACGCTCGGCTGAAGGTCAAACAGTGTTTATAGTGGCCTAGAAAACGCCGGCGCCACGCCGTACCAACTAGGCGTAAACCCAAACGGCGCTGCCGGATGGCGGCGAGTGGCCTTTTCGGAGGTTTGTGCCACATAGTAAGGCCACTGCCGAGCTCTACAGTCTACAGTCTACACTCATGCTGTCCTCAGTCGCCTTTTAGCTCTTATAAACATTGAAAATGTTTGTTGTCTCCTGTTTATGTATATGGAAAATATTATCATTTTGCAATGCTTTGTTGTTTCGCAATACCATCACCGTGTGGCATGGGAAGTGGACAGGCAGATCTAATATTTGGGCTGGCATACGGCGTCTGATTAATCCGCTGACCTGTGACGTCCATTCCATATCCATTACACTTCTATTTGGGGCTTGGGAGCTGGACTTCATCCTTATTTACCCAGCGCTTATCAACTACGCAGCAGCTTGACACTGTTCAGCATTGCCCGTCCATGGAGATCGTTTATACGAACCATGGACACACCCACATTCCTACCGGACTCCCAACCAGCCGCATCCACCGCCACTAAACAAAAACCCGCTGGAACTTCTCATACTCCCACCATACAAAATAACAGACCCACTGGCCAAACCCTCACTCCCAACAGACATACCGAGTAGTAAAGTAATCTTGAGACATTGAGACATACCCACCGGGCTTGCCTAATCCCTACCCTCCCACCATGCCGATTGCGCGCCGGCCTACCCCACCCTCTCCACTAGGGTGGGTCGATAATCTAGAATCGATGGGAGACAGCAATATTTTATGGCGCTGATTCATCATATGATGAGCGATAACAAAATATTTGCCCTAAACCCAATAATTGGTACGCTAGATAAGATTTTCTGTAATCATGAATGCCACCCAAGGCGATAGTGGCGCCACCTATCCAGACAGGCCAGATCAGGGTTAGATTTTAAAAACCAATACAGGAGGGAAGTCAAATCACGTAACAAATGCAGACATCAAACATGCAAGTATTTCAGCTTGCCCATCGAGCGGCGGCGCTATTGCAGCCGCCCCCTCCGTCTCGCTCTTCCCAGCCGTCGAACCAGATATTCGACACCGCGCCTGGGTTCGACCAGCCAGCGCCCGATGGACGGGCCCCGCCACTGGTGCTCCCCCCGCCTATGTTTAACCAACAGTGGCGGGACTTTCTGGTAGCCCAACAACTCATCAACGACAACTACCAGACCAGGAACCGGCAGGAGAGTCGGGTACTTCTGCCAGCTACAGTTCAGGTTCCCGCCGACATCCAAGACTTTCAGTTTCTCCCAGACAGGCTGAAGATATTTGTCACCGTCGGCCGCGGCGGCTGGGCGGCCGCCCTTACGGCTCTCCCGGATCTAGAGCTGCAGCAGCTGGGAGTCCAGCTGCTGCCGCCCGCCCCTGTGCTGCACCTGCCGCCTGCTCCGGCCCCTTCGGTACAGTATGCCGGGAGTGTGGTCCCCGGCCCTCCTGTCAGTCGCTGCCGCTGTCGTACGAGGCAGGCAGCGGCCGCCGCGGGCGGTACGCATTAACAGCATCATGGCGGCCTGGCACGCGACGGTGCGGGGTGTAGCTACGGTCCCTCCGATCCTCCCCCGCCCCGACGGAGCTCGCGTGCCGGGCCCCGCAGGGGCCCTTCCGGCTTGGCAGCCGGAAGCAGGGCCCCTCCTCCAGAGGCTCGTCCCTCGTCAACAACAGCCAGCGGATTCTCCGCTTCAGCTCCAAGAGCGACCGCACCTGGCTGACGTCCCAGCAGATGAGGCACCACCTGCACCTAAGAACGAGTCTCTGAGACCCAGCAGTGATTCGCCTTCGCTAGCAGGTTCTCTCATTGGTGCCGAGTCGCAGCAGACCATCGATGAGATTGAGTCGCTGCCTGACCTGCACCAGCTGCTGACTCCCTCGCCACGGCCGCTGCCTCTGTCGCCCTCATGCCTGCCCGAACTGCCCGACCTGGACAGTATTCCGGGCAGGAGTTCGAGTGCCAACTGGCCGGAGGCCTCTACAGAACCGTCCGAAACCGACTCTGACGACGAGTACCAGGGTCCGCCGACAATGGATGTAACACAGCAGCTGCAGCCCTCACCTCCTCGGCCGCGCCGCTTCATAGATCACTTTCATCGGCTCACGGACGCAGATATTAGGGAAATGGCTACGACGCGCAGGCCAAGCAAGCTCTGTCTCTCCAGGATCAACAGGCAGAACATCAGTAGCTACCTCCTCCGGCGGTCGCCTCTGGCCCCCTCAGACCAGGAGGGGGACCATGAGCTTAGAACAGGACGACCGTGACGGAGAAGATGCCGAATAATAGGAAGAATCCCTCTCTAACCTTCGCCCTGGCAAGGTTAGAGATGTCAAATAGTTGATACAACCCCCCCCCCCTAAGGTTTTTTAGAGATAGCGTAAAAACGGCCGCCAAATTTGGCACAGCCTATGGGACAACCTTTTTACATATGACCTGAAAATTTCAGGTCCGTATGACTTTGGGTCAGGTCACCAGGTCGAAAAACCGGTACAAGGTCATGGTCAAATTTCAAGTTTCTTTATGCACCTGTCCAACTCACAGTTTTGGACTGATTTCCTTCAAACTTTCAGGATGTGGTAAGTTCACCGAGTTGTATATAACATACAGTTCGTTTTTTATGTCAATGACCTGAGGTCAGTTAAAGGTCATTACGCCGTAATGTTAACCCTATGGGAAAATATTCAAATTGGAAAATGCTGGAGATATCCGTTTCGTTCTATCACTTTTGTGCTTTGAAACCACAGTACTTAACATTATGTCACTTTGTGCTTCTTTGTTTGGTGTGCTTATCCAAGGGTGGTCAACTGAGGTCAAATGACTTTTGTGCCAATAACTTGTCACATTATAAACATAAAGCTTTCAAAATGGTATCATTATGTTCCTCTTGAACAGCCGAGTCGAATGATATGCAACATTAAGCATTTCGACCGTTCTTAGAAATTAAGTTGTACTTAAGATGTGCTTAACTGTTTAAGTACACTTAAGCAAGCAAAAAAGTACATCATTCGACGCGCCTTGGCGTGCTGAGTTCACTGGTGCTTTTGTTTTTGCTCTATCTTAATTAGATCAAAAGTTATAAGCGAAAAACTGTTGGCCTGTTTCAGCGAAATTTTTACATCAGAAAAATCACTCTAGCGTACCAAATAAGACGTATTCAGGACTTACATGGGGAGCAATCGATGCTAGTGGACCACGGGACACAAAAAAGTGCTGTCTCCCCAAAATCCGAGAGATTGACCCCATCTTGACCCACCCTACTCTCCACACCTCCCCGTACTCACGCCGAGCTCCTCTGTAAAGCCGAACACCAGCCGGGCGTACTCGGTGTTGGCGTGTCGGGGCCAGCTCCACGTGTCGCGGTCCTCAGCCGTGATCACGTTATTCAGCGTGGCACCCACCAGCTTGTCACGGTCGGCGTCCACGGCTAGCAGCATCACCTCGTGCGTCCACCCGGAGATGCACGGCCGCAGCCAGTTGAGGACGTCCTCGCGGGAGGAGCCCGGAGCGCTGGAGACGCTCATCGCCTGCAGGGAGAGCGATGGTTACAAGGAGCGAATGAACGGATGAAAGACAGCATCCTAATCAGAAGCTTTAGACATAGCTAAATGCAGGGTCGTATATGTAAGAACCCTGAGTAGAAGGAGCCGGCACGCAAGAAGCCGGCACGAGCCAATGACTTCAGCAGCTTCACTATGGAACTGGGATCGAAGCGGTAGCTGTAGACCTCGAAAATCAAGTGGCCCCGACTCTTGAAGCAGCCAAGCACGTTACAATTACGCCCTCAGTGGGTTACGAACACGCCCTTGCGTATGAGAGGCGCGCAGGTTACGTAAAAGGTAAGCCTCGACATTCTTGTTTCAGATCTGGCGAGGGACAGACGTGCAAGAATATTCGCCTCGTGCCACGTGGCAGTGGAAGACATTTTGTTTTTTGTACTTTCCACTTGGTTATTTTCCGAGTATCCTTTGATATTACTGATTTGGTGTCAAGCTTTTATCGCTTTCGTAGAGGAGGTTATGCTCCAGGATGGGGCCTGGGCCGGATTTACGGCCCGGAAAACGAGTGAGGTCTGATGAGACGTTCTTTGACAGAGATGAGACTAGTCAGGGCTCGTACTTGAGGATAAGCCTAGTGTCTGACAAAACCCTTAAATCTCGAGGCTGGCCATGGGTGCAGATGGGGATCCGTGGAGTCCTGGGAAACAGTGACAAACTGGAGAAAGCAAACTTTCTGAGCGATGGTTCCCTTCTGGTCAAAACAAAGAATGAGACCCAAACAGACAAACTTCTGAAAACTCAACAACTTGCTGGTGAGACTTGTGAGGTAGTAAAGGACAGGAGACTCAACTCTTCCCGAGGCACAATCCGTGCCTATGACCTGGAGGACCTGAGCGAGGACGAGATTGTCGGCTGGTTGAGTGACCATGGTGTCACTGGTGCCAAGAGATTCACTCGTAAGGTCAATGGTAAAGTAGTACCTACAGCGACTGTACTCCTGACTTTTGATAAGCCGACGTGCCCCTCTAAAATGAAACTGGATTATGTGACATACCACATTACCAGACATGTGCCTAACCCTCTCCAGTGCTATCAGTGTGGCCTTTTTGGCCACACAGCTGAGAGATGCACAAAAAACAAAGTGTGCCTGAGATGTGGACTGGTACCCCATGAGGGTGGCTGTGCTCCCCACTGTGTTAACTGCGGGAAGGAACACTCCTGCCAGGATCATGTGTGTGATCGGTGGATGAAGGAGAAAGAGATCTGTCGGATCAAGGTGGAGGAGGAGATCTCTTTCTCTGCTGCACGAAAACTCTATGATGACAGGCATGAGCCTCCCCCAATTCTTCGGTCATATGCCAACACAGTCCGTACCCCCAGTGCTGCCAATGATGATGAGCTAAAGGAAAAAGTGACAAAGTTAGAGTCAAAGATGAGTGAAATGGTGGCACTGCTGGAAAGACTGCTGACGCAACGTTCAACCAGTAGTACCTGCCAGATCAGTGGTAGTGACGGCTCTACTCTGGGTGGACGGCTAAGTGGAAAAGATGGTGATGGTCAGGAGTCGCAAAACACAATGGAGACCCTCAGTATTCACAACAGACAAAGTGACGAGGATGACATGGACGATTTGACTCAGGCCCTGGACGCTTCTCTCCCTTCTGAGGTTGAGGGAAACAAAAGAAAACCCACTCAGCCCCGCAACAGTGCTCCATCCCATGGTTCCACAGCCCCGCAAGGGAGCAGTGGCACTGGAGACGATGCTGGGCCATTTAAGCCCGCAAAGAAAGACAAAAGCAACAAAGGAGGAAACAAAAACAAACAAAAACAGCTCATGCTTTCAGATGAGATCTCCCCATCACCCCCTATACTCAGGCCTACCAAACCCAATGATAGGACAGGAGTGAGCAGAGACAGATCCACATCTCTGCCACGGAAGTCGTGGACGGATCCGCCCAAGTCTACACAGGGAACGTAGACAGCACACCTGTATGTGATCATACCCTAATTTAAAAAAAAAACAAAAAAAAAACAAAAAACAAAAAACAAAAAAAACAACAACAACAAAAAACAAAACAAAAAAGAAACTAACAAGGTACTAACAATGGCATGGAATGTTATGCAATGGAATTGTCGAGGCTTAATTTCTAAATGGGCTGAAGTTAAACCTCTTCTTATTGAGAAAGCGTGTGAAGTGATTTGTCTTCAAGAGACTCATTTCCTCTCCACAGATGAATATGATTTTTGTATTCCCAACTATACACTGTATAACGGATACTCACCTTCCAACAGTCGTTGTGGTGGTGTATGTATCTATGTTGGCAATTCTTTTCCACATTATGAGGTCCCTTTAACTACAGCACTGCAAGCTATTGCGTGTTGTGTGAAAGTGGGTCGCCAACGTATATGTGTTTGTTCCTTGTACTTACCTCCTAACCCACAGGTTACAACTACTGAGATTGACAATCTCGTAGGGCAATTACCCGAGCCTTTTATTATTTGCACTGATGCAAATGCGAGACATTATATGTGGGGATCGGATCGCTGTGATGCCAGAGGGAATTCAATTGAAAGTATCATAAGGAACAATGCTCTGACCCTCCTGAATGATGGCTGTCCCACACGCATGGACGAGTACACAGGACTCTGGTCACACATTGATATTACTATCACCAGCAGTGAAATAGGACAATATATGGAGTGGAGGACTGATTCAGATCTCCATGCCAGTGACCATTGTCCCATATATGCTTCTTATGATGTACAATTACAATCTGCGTTTATTGAGCCTGAGCGGGACATATTTGCAGGATGGAACTTAAATAAGGCCAAGTGGTGTGAATTTACTGACCAGTGTAATTTTGACAGCATTGATGTGACTGACATGAATGCGAGCTATCAAACTATGGTGGAGAAACTTCTGTCGACTGCACGTGAAACTATTCCACAGAAAACAGGTCCTCCCAAATATAGCTGTCCATGGTGGAATGAGGATTGTAAGGAAGCAATCCGTGCTAGAAAAACGGCATTGAACCGTTTTCGACGTAATCGAACCACTGCACTTCTAATGGCATACAAGGAGGCCAAGGCTAGGGCCAGGAGAATTATTCGCCAAGCGAAAAAGGAGTCGTGGGAGAAACTTTTACACCTGTTCAATGTGAACACACCACTGCAACAACTATGGGGAATAATAAGGAAATTTACTCGCAAAGAAAGATACAGGAAATCGTTAACCGTGCTCAAGGTTGGAGACGAGGTGATTGATGACCAGCTGGAAGTCGGAAATGTTTTAGGACAATTTTATTCTGATCTATCATCTTCCCTACACTACAGACCAAGGTTTATCGAGCACGAGAGGGAGATGAGCGCTCATCTTCCCTCTTTCGTGTCTCAGAACGAAGAAGTATACAATGATTTATTCTCACTGCCTGAGTTAAAAGAAGCGATCTTTAAGAGTGGAAATACCTCAATGGGACCTGATAACCTCCATTATGCGTTTTTTAAACATCTCTCCCAGGAACAATTGGTACATGTGCTGAACATGATAAACTGCATATGGTGTGCTGAGGAAATACCGCAACAGTGGAAACACTCTATTATAATACCAATTCTTAAACCGGGCAAGCCAAAAGACGAGCCTGCATCCTACCGACCCATACAGCTTACCTCCTGTTTTAGCAAGATCATGGAACGGATGGTGACAAAGAGACTTACCTGGTATGTTGAACAGAACAGTATCTTATCTGAATTCCAGTGTGCGTTCCGGAAGGGAAGGAATACAGCTGACCATTTAACTCGATTGGAATCCGAGGTGCGGAAAGGATTCTTTTATCACCAGTATACATTGGCGGTGTTTCTAGATTTACAAAGTGCATATAACCTTACATCAAAAGTGGCCATCCTCCATCGTATGCATACCATTGGACTCCGCGGAAGGCTTATGCACTTTGTTAAATCTTACCTTGAGGAACGAACGTTCCAAGTTAAAAATGGCGTGCTCTCAAACACTTTCACTCAGGAGAATGGACTCGTACAGGGAGGCGTGATCTCCCCGCTCTTGTTCAACCTGATGATTAATGATATTTTTGCCAATATTCCTGAACATGTCTCATATGCCCTATACGCGGACGATTGCTCCATGTGGGTACGAGGTCGGCGGATTTTGCCTCTAATTGAAAAAATGCAGACAGCTCTGAACAGTGTCACCGAATGGACCGATCGTTGGGGGTTTGTCTTCTCCCCGAATAAGTGCAATGCCGTCATATTTAGGCGCTATATGAAAGAACAAGAACTGACTTATTTGCCATCACTGAAGGTTTATGACCAGCCACTCCCATACTGTGATGATGTGAAGTTTCTGGGTGTTATTTTTGACTCCAGAGGCCTGGTCGGAATCGGCTGCTGTGCTGTTGTCAGCTGAGATCCAAGCCCCTGATTGGTTGAGATATTGATGACGTATCACGCCTTCCCGCGCTGTGACGTCATACCTCTGCTGACAGCCGGCTTTTCGGCTGCTGGGAGAAGGCAGCAGCACGTCAGCCGAAATTCAAAGTGGATCGAAAGTGGCGCATGTAAGTCAAAGCGCAGCTTTATAGTGCAGGTGGTTAGTTTTTATATACGATGTTTTTGACGTATTTTGTATTGAATATTTTTCGCGAAAGATAGCAATTATTTCTTTTTCATGGCGCAATGTGCGAGTCAGCCTGAAAACAGTACCTACAAATCGAAATGCCAGCACCGCCTCAATTATCAATCCTGTAATTTTTTCTATAGCCTCGGCAAATAAACCTCAGAAATATAATGTAACGACTAACGGAAGATAGTCGTTGAAAAAAGCGCGAAAATGCTACCTCTCCTCAAGTCTCAACTCTCAACTCTATCTGTCGAGCGCCATCTTAGCATCTCAGCGCCATCTGGGCTGACGTTTCCTGTCAGCCGATTATGAACAAGCCCATCAGCAGCGTGGTGTGGGCGGGGCTTATTCTCGGCTGACAAAAACCCGGTTTACATAGCATATTTGACGAGGCTCTAGCTCGTTAATTTGGCGATAATTTCGATGCAGTGATCTTCAAATATTTAGAGGGGATCATTTTGTAAATTGTTAAGCACCATTAGCATCTTTTGCAACATCACGGACGGAGATATAAGCTTGCAACAAACCCTATGTAAACGCGTCTAAAGTTCTGTCAGCCGATTCCGACCAGAGGGGTGTTCACGGGCACCGCACACTGCTGCGTGCGGTGTGTGCGGTACGTCCAGCAGGCGTGGGGGTAGGGGATGGGTAAGCGGCTCTGACGTCACGGCTGCGTGCGGTGGACGGTCCGCTGTGGCCAGTCCCGACCGGCCACAGCGGTCGCTGTGTGCGGTGACGCAAGGCTGACGTAGGGACGCAGTGGGCGGAGCTTGGAGGCTGTGTGCGGTCCGACCGCACACAGGGTCCGTGAACAGCCCTCAGGCCTCAGATTGAATCTTACTAAACATGTGCAGTATGTTAAAGGAAAAGTGCCACCTTCTTGAAATATGAAGATATCGTTGGTTTTTATTTTGACATTATTATTTTCCATTTTCTTTTCAAAACCGGTGCCAGAAGTGCATAATTCGCTAAAAAGTATTTCAAACTATTTAACATATTGGTACTATGTTTATACTCTCTACCGCAGCTACTGTATGATGTCATAGCAATGACGTCACACTCAAGCCAATCAGCCTTGAGGAGGATAGACTCCTCGTCGGACTGTAGCGGTTGTAAACAACTTGTCGCCCCGTGTGTCTGCCCGTGGCGCTAGTTATCTGTCGAAGGTAAGGGTGAAAGATGGATATAATGGCCATGGAACGCTATTTTAGGATTATTGGTGAATAGCAAGAATATAGTTTTGGTGGTTTGAAATTGTTTGTCCTCAGTGATTGGCTTGATTCTCATTTTGCGGCATAAGCGGCTGTTTGGTTACATTGCATTTTTTATGATTGTGTAATTATTATGATTATGTTCCTCCAAAGTAGGCATCACATATCAATCTCAAAGGCAGATCATCTTCTTTTCATGCATATAATTTTCTTCAAGAATATTAATAAAAAAATATTCCATTTACCCCTGCCTATTATATATCCCATGGAGCTGCCGGTGGAAGTAGGCATGCAATGTGACCTAGCATTGGCGATGTGGTTAATTAGCTTTAAAGTACTATGGAATGCTAAAGGTCATCATTTAGAATGGTTTTCAAAACATTCCACTAGGAAATATTCATTGAAACCTGAAAATTACTTACAAAATGTAAATGTATAGCCACGTCTCAAGAGCATTCAGCCGTCTTCTCAGTAAATATATAATGAAACATAATCTTACCTGACCTAGCCTTACCTACAACCTACAACGTACGGCATTGGTAAAGCTGGCATCACTGTCAGCAAGGCCATCTATAGAAGGTACAGTCACTCCCCCGCCGACCAATCAGAGACAGATCCTGAGTGACGTCACCCCTGATGATCGCAAGGGGTACTCCATTCCTTTGCAACGTAAAAATGTCTAACTTCATTTGAAGATTATTGATGGCACTCTGCACATACCGCTCAGCCGTTGGTGTCTATGGAAAGCCCAACTAATTTTCCAGCGACAAAAAAGAGCAGCAATATGCTAAGAAATGGCCGGTTTTGAAGATATAGACGATTTAAAAACCCTCTGCAGCAGCAGGAAAGCAACGTAAAAACGCATCGAGCTTATATTTTTACTATGGATAAATTATTTTTCAGTAAGTTTTTAGATATGGTATAGATTTAAGTTACAACTTTATTACAATATTTTCATTACTTGAAACTTTATTTCAAAATAATATTTTCAAAAATGGCAGCTGTTGGTAAGTAGCTTGGGAGTGATTGTGGCGCACTGCGCCATCAATTGTCCTGAGGCCCCCTTATGATGTCATCAAAAGTGGAGTGACATGGGCCTGACTGTCAGCGTATATTAGTTTGGTAGGTTGTGGGTAGGTAGGTTGCAGGTCAGTACAGGCGCGGATACAAGGGGGGGCCATGGTCCCCCCTTGGCCGATTTTTTTCAAAAATAAAATAAAAAGTTAAAAAGCTGAAAAGGGGGCCTCCTGAAAATAAAGTGGCTATTCATGTTGAGATGTTGCCTGAACAGCTAGATAAGCTCAATAGACGCAGTTTTTTTTTTGGGGGGGGGGCCCAACAAGTGGGAAGATGGGGCCTCCAACAGGTGGGATTATGGGGGCCTCCTGGTTTCTAATGGCCCCTCCCTTGGAGATTTTCTGGATCCGCCCCTGGGTCAGTAGGTAAGGTTAGGTTAGGTTACATTGTTTTTAAGATTCCTTTTATCTACACATTTACTGGTTAGCGCTGACGGTGACACCAGCTTTACCGATACCCAACCTACCACCTACCACCTACAACCTACAACCTAAAACCTACATTCAATGGTGGCGGGTGGTGATAATTGTTATACCTATATGATAATACTGGAGATGAATACCATACAGATTACCTGGTATCCATGACACACTTTCTTAAGAAGAAGGTCTTCTATTAAATCATGTCTATTTTATAGGAATGAAATGATTTTTGTTGTAGTCACATTCCCTACTCTGACCATCATGTCTGATTATTTCCAGTTACCACTGACAATGCCCAAATCAGAACAACAAAGGCCCAAAGGTGGCTGTTTGGTAGTGCGCAAAGCTGCTGGTAAGTGGCATCAAAGGATAGGATGTTGTTGTTGTTATGGGTTAGGGCGCGTAGCAACTTGGCTCTTGCGTCCAACATCAAAGGATAGGATGTGCTTTGTTATTTCCAGGCACGTAGCCAGGATTTTGCTCAGGGGGGGGGTCACAGGTTGTGGCCTAGTGTTGTACCCCCTCCAAAAAAGGAAAATTTCTCTGATTAGGCCCACTATTTTGGGGGGGTGTCACAGCTGTTTTTATTTTTAAAAAAAATCGCCATCACCGAGGGGGGAAGGGGCACGAGGGCATGGCTCCCGTGCCCCTCCCCCCTCCTTGGTTACGTCCTTGGTTATTTCTGAGAGTTTGGATATCACAAAGCTTTAGATATAAATTAGAATGTAATAAGAAGCTTTCAGCATTGCACCTTTCCAGACACTGATAATTCATTTGCCTTTATTGTTTCAAAAGTCAATTTTCAACACAAAAAAAGTTGAAATTATTAACTCAAATAATTGCAAATATATACTTTGGTAATTTGCCTTTCGCATCACTATCAACAAAATAATCAAGGGTGACTAAATATGAAATGTTCCTGCATGATCTTCATCGTGAACAATTGTCAAGGTATGATGTTTGCGTGTTGAAATGTTATAAAGAACTTATGTCATACAAACACAACTTGTAAAATTGTGTCTTTCCATATTATTCTGCAAGTAAGCCTTGGAAGGAAGAGACACTATTCCGTCCTACAGAAGCCATTTAGAAATGTGTGACATGTTCAGCACTTTGAGTCAGTCGGTGCCCGGACCTCAGTCGGCTGTATGACCGTCTCCTCGTCCTCTTTTGTCGGCTCCGCCCCGTGCTGTTCTATAAGGGTGTCTGACCCGCTGCCGCTATCCCCACTGTGAGGTCTGACCCGCCGCGCGCTGTCACCACTGTCGGCCCTCTGTGTGCGCGGCAGGTGGTGGTGGACGTCTCTGCCCTGACGCGCGGCGTGCGTCTGCTCAGTGTGGAGGTGCCGCTGACAGCGGTGCCGGCCGGACCGGCTGCCTCTCCCGCGGCCGACATTGAGCGCGGCACGTGTCCGCCGCCGTTCGGGCCGCTGCAGCTGCTGCAGTCGGCGGCGCAGCTGTCCGTCTCCGTGTCGCTGGCCGTGCCGCTGGACCTGCTGCCGCGGCCGGCGCCGGCGCGCTGCGCCTATGGCCGCCTGCTGGCCGTCGTCTCGCAGCGCGGCCTGCAGCGCAGCGGCGTGCTGCAGCTCATCCAGCAGCTCAACGAGCCGCCCAGCCCGGCGGCGGCCGAGGGCGCCGCGCCGCGCCGGCCCGGCGACGTCAGCACACCTGGCATCAGCGGCTTCTGCCTGGCCGACCGTCAGCTGCACCTGCTGTTCGCCGAGGGGCGCGCCGACGCCGAGCTGGAACAGACGGCGGCCGCGCCGCGCGCTCTGCCGCGCCGCGACGCTCGACTCTGCCACCATTCGGGCCTACTGTTTAGGGAGCGCCTGTACCCGCGCCAGCCGGCCGCGTTCCGCGTGCTCGAGGACCGCCCGCTACGCGCCCAGCTGCTCGACACCCGCCTCTACACGTTACAGAAACAGGAGCCGGCGCGCGCCGTCCGCGCCATCAGAGAGTGCTTCCGCACGCAGTGGCTGTCGGAAAATGAACCTGCTTCCCAACGAGGCCGGCCTGCAACAACTGCTGGCCGGCTGTTGGCCGAAAAAAAACGCCTTCAACCGGATGTCAGTTGTCAAATCAACGCGTATTAATGCATTCACTAGGATGGGCTTACGTAAAGCTGTAGAATTGCAAATATATAATGGCACTGTTTTTGATCCGTTCGGTATGCATTGGTATCATATGATCTCTCATTCACAGACGATCAGCTGCGAAGACCCAGATCCGTAGTAGAGGGCTCATCGAGTCCGGGTCCAGCTCCCCATACTTCCTCCACTTTGGAAACACCGCAGCGCAGATCACAGTTATACATAATATTTAGTTTTCATTCACTTCATAACCGAAGGTTGTTTGATAGGTGATATGCTGCTTGAGTTGCACCCCGGTATATCAATACGAAGCTTCCGTCCCTGCCACATACCAGTGAAGGAGGCGGCGGCGGCGGCGGCCGGGGCCGGGCTGCCCTGCCCACCGACACAGTCTGTGAAATGCCCCAACAACCTTTAAAATTCAACAGGCTTCATAAATGTTTTTTTGCACCATATTTTCTCGCGTATATGAAAGCTCTAAAATGTACAATATTCCTTTCAGCCACAAGCGATATAAAAGCTCTACAAAACGTCATGTCTCTGTGTGCAAGAAAGACACATATATTGTGTATAATCGAGCGTACATGATCTGCAGCGCTGCGGAGGGCTGCTCGGTTGCCGCTTTTTACCAGTCGGCTCTAGGTCGGACATATGGGTAAACAAAATGGAATAGTAATATTAAACAATGCTACCTGCTGATGCTACTGGGCCTCTCATTGGTGAAGAACTGGCAGCCAGCCAGCGTGTTTTTGTGAGAACTGTTTTAACAGCAGCAACCGAACGGCTCTCGGGCCAGCGACCAGTGAGCGTAGACAGCACAGCGCTCCGTTAGGCATCGGCGGGCAAGCACGCATTAGCTGTGGACGGACCGGCCGCCCGAACATATTTGTCGGTATCGAAAGTATCGTGAACCAAATGACTGCTAGCGAAAAAAGGACTGCCTCTCGTATCCATGAAAACATGTGTTCTACAAAAGTACATAATTGCTTAGTTGTCGCCAGTCACTCATTGCACCATGGCGTCAGTGTGGGGCCGCGCCCCGAATCATCTCAATCGCCAGGCAAAGCATCTCAATCGACAGGCACATGGTAGTCCAGCTACGAATCCGAGCCGCGGCATCCCGTCTATGTATCTACATTACACCACAATCGAACACTGTCGGGCCACCCGAGACAGCAGTCTCCAATGTAACATCAAAACCCGCCACTCGTCTAATATCAGAAAAATGAGCATTGAGTACCTACCGAATATCGACTACAGAAGATTACAATGGGGTGCAGATCTAGCAAGAGTGTCGCGGTTCGTCTCGGCACGGCTTACAGGCCGCCGAGCCCGCGCAGGTGACCGCCAGCTCCACCTGTTCCACCTCCGGCGCGGAAGCTCGATCACAAGACTGACCTCAGTCGGCGCTCTGTGCTCGGCACAGGGCGACCGGGTCAGGAGCGGGCCGCTGCCGCCAGGGCCGCGGCCACCAGCCACGCGGCAGCGCCCGCGCACCGGCCGCCACCACCCGCTCAGCCCAGATGCGCGCCACGGCGTCATTGGGGCTTCCCTGAGCAGGATCGAACCAGAGCTGCATGCACGGCTCCGTATCCGCCGTGAACTTCCACGAGTGATCCCACACCTGAAAAAGGCGCACGGTTTGCGTCACAGCTCGGCTCACTTTCACAGTCCACGCACCGGCAGCAATTAAGGGCTACTTAGATAGTGTGCTAATAGAGCGCAATCACTTAGCTTAATCCATATAGTCAACCATGAATTGTTAATTACGAGCGAGCGAGCGAAGCGAAGTCTTTTCAATATCACGGAAAAAGCTCAGTATGAGCGGCCCGACCCGGCCCGGCCTGTAACGCTTTTGAGAGGCTTATATCTCAGCAACCGCTGGACCGATTGGCCTGCGGTCTTTTTTTTTTTTTTTTGGCTAGCCCTATTCCCTCTACCCCGTAATTGACTACTCTTGATACATTACAGGGACCGTCGTGGCACGTGCCACGTGAAAAGTCAAGGGTGTTATTTGTCAAAAGTTACAAAAGAAGTGATTTTGAGAGGCTCATCTCAGCAGCCGCTTGGGCGGTCTTGCGGTAAATTTTGTAGGGTAGCTGCACCCCTTCAACCAAAGGTCGGATGCTCTTGATCTATGTGAGTGACCCCCACTGCACGTGCAAAATGCAAAAAGAAGAGGTGCCGAATTTGTTCCCATTTCAATAACTCTGTAATTACTGGGGCGATTTAGCTGAAACTTGGCATACAGGTAGGCAGTAGGCACCCACCAGGCAATGCATTCCCATATGTTGCGGTTAGAGTGCTACTGCTTACTGTATTATGTGTAAAATAAAGGACGCTTGAATCTTACCTGAGTGATGTCCATTTCTTGATCACTTTCATCTGTGGGTGACCGAGCAGCGACAGCAACCCAAGGCGTATACGGATTACGGAATCTGTAAAAAATCAGCACACCGTTACCACATGTTTTAATAAAACTTACCTATAGGGAGGTAGCATAAAATACAGATCAAAACAATAACATACAAACATACAGATATTCGGTTAGGTTGAAATGGCTAAAAAATATAAAAAAATAAGGGCAAGGTACTAGGGCTGTAAAGCTGTAAGGGCTCGGTACTAGTAATAATTTTTGGCTAAAAATATCACAAATAAAGACTCTGCACTAAAGCTGTAATGTCTGGTACTAGGAATAACTTTAGAGTGAAGTGTTACAAAAACAATATTCAAAGTCTTTTGATAACTTTGCAGGCATTTTTATCACTTTTAAAAAATAACTTACATTCTGATCCGGCACAGCACTGTTCTTTAGACGCAAACGTTTTTGACTGTGCTTATCATGGTGCGCACTTCTTGTTAAGTTTAAGTGGTCATGTGGTCTTGGCTCATTGGTCATGCCACACACCCTCATCCACTTTTCTCTGTACTTCTTTTTTTAGCGGGAACCTAAAAGTAAAAAAGGGTCAACACATGCTTAGTCCATGCAACACATACTCTGTGTATTAAGCTGAATAGCTCCACTGAGCCCAGTTTCACCAAGTGCGGTACACTTAATTTTGGGGTAGTTTTTGTAGTTAAGTAGTGGGGTAGTTTGGTAGTTTACCCCAAATTGAGTTTACCGCACTTGGTGAAACTGGGCTCTGGTGAGTTTCCTTTTCTTGTCAGCACATAAGTGAAAGAAAACTGTGTAGACAAGAGATGAACCAAACCCCCATGGAAAGGTAGGTGTTACCACAACCAGGAAATGGGATTTGAAGGGCTGGATAAATGTGTCTGAGTTCTGCCTTTCAGCCAGACTGGAAAACATCCATACACATGCCGGATGCCCGTGAGCCCCTCATGCGCCAAAATTTGAAGCAAGCAATTTTGAGCTGAAATTCCAGTGCATGATTTCCACTGAAAGTTGGGTGCCTGTTTGCACCAAAATTAAGCCACTTTTACATAAAGCACATGTGCATATCTACCGACCAAGGCTATATCAACCACACAGATCGTTCCGGGGCCTCGGAGTCAGACGCTCTTCCCTTTCTGAGCGTCTGAATTAGTTAATGTTCCCATGAAAACCCAATACCACAATTTGTGTGGCACACTGTAGAATCTTAAGGTGAAACAAGGCCCAGGCCGGAAGTTTCGACTCTCTTCAGACCTGCCAGCGCCCGCAGGGCAAGTCTGCTGCTAGATTGACCACAGCGTGTCAAAAAATTCGGTGACAGCCATTTGCATAAACATTATGCGCCATGCGGTCACCCTGCGCCTAAAAATTCAGCTGCCACCATGCGCTGAATTTGACGCATGCAAAATTATGCTGGATGTGCGATGAAATTTTCGGGGCAACGCCGCAATCACGCCACTTCGCATGGCATATTCGGCATAACTTGCGTTTTTTTATCCAGTCTGGCATTTCAGTTGTGAAAGCCTGAACGGTTCAAAAGGGTTTGCTAATCCAGGGGAGAGTTCTGTGAAAACAAAAGTAATAGAAGAGCCATTGCAATAAATAAGAATTTAGGTACCTACCTAGGTACCTAGGTACTTACTTGTGCACAGTCACACGCATATCAGTCCCGACCCGACGTAGGAAGTTTGCTCCGCGGATCACGCACTTCTTCATCGTTATTATAGGTATTTGTTCGAACAAAAATGCCCTGATTTCGGATCAGAGCCACGGTATAAAATATGGTATACTGCAAGGTATACTGCCTTGCGTAAGATAAAAATGCATTTTAGCAATTGGCTACCAAACGAGATGTCATCTGTTCAGGGCATAGCATAGGTTTACTTTCATAGACCTCATGAAAGTAGCTCATGAAACTCATCACCAATCAGCGCGACGGATTTCAAGATTCGATTGCGGATGTTCATCCGCCGGCCGATTGCCAGAACAGACAACGAAAAATAACGCAACTGCTCGTGGTCTGCTCGCTAGTACAGGGATCCGTGCCTGATCAGTACTGCTGCAAGCTGATTGGTTAAAAACCAAAGCCTCGCCGCGGGTGGCTGTATTGTCGGATAAGAACGCATTCCTGGGATAAGAACGCATTCCTGGCATATTTTCTTTTAAAATTGCCGATAACTACGAATGGAGGCCGAAATCGGCCGTAAGGGGGTAGACAGAGAGGTTTTCGGACACGGGCTACAAGATGGCTATCTCAGTTTCAATCCCCATGTTAAAGGTGGCCCTTTTCCTTTAGGGTAAAGCTACTAAACGGATATCTGTCTTAAAATGCTTGGCCGGACGAAGCTGTGGGGCGGACCGGAGTGTATTGATACGCATGTATAAATCCATGATACGACCTATTCTTGATTATGCCTGCCAGATTCTAGATGGACCTCAGAACAAGGTGGTAGAATCACTTGACTCCATACAAAATCAGTGCCTTAGGATAGCAACCGGAGCTCTCCGTACATCACCGATCTTACCACTGCTGGTTGAGACTGATGTTCTTCCACTGAGACTTCGGCGATGCGAACTAACTCTGAGATTTTGTCTTAAAGTTAAAAGCCGAGATACTCACCCGTGTAGACATCTTATATTGAGACATGCAGCTTTGCACCACGTGGAGGCGGCATATATGAAACGAATATCGGGATTTCCATTGTATGAACGTATGCTCCAGATGGTAGACGAAAGTGGATATGTATTTCCTGCTGCAATTGCACTGAGAGAGAGCCATATACCGCCTTGGCGTTTACAGAGATGCGAGATACTAAGACTTACTGATGAACGTAAAAGTTGCCTCGACAATCTAAAAGTCCAGTGTGATTTCCATGAATTGAGACATTCTTATGCTGACTATGCCTTCATTTTTACTGATGGTGCAAAGGGCCCAAATGGTGTAGGATGTGCTTATATTCATGGTGATCGCTATGGGAAGTACCGACTACCTGTACAGTGTTCCATCTTCACAGCAGAGGCGACTGCCATTCTAAAAGCACTGTGCTACATTGAAACTGAGCGTGACAAGAAATGGGTGATTTGTACTGACTCCTTGTCCGTGACGATGGCCATTGGAAACCCTCCCTCAGCTAACCCTGTTATTACCGAGATTTTGGACCATGTCCACACTCTTCTTGATACTGGTTTCTTGATTATCCTGTTATGGATACCTGGTCACACTGGTATAACAGGAAACGAGACGGCTGATATACAGGCGAAGGTAGCCATGAGCCTGAATGATATAACTACACCACTGCTTGGGATGCGAGAGTTTTATCCTGCAATCCGCTCTACGATCAGAGATATGTTTGGTCGGTTCTGGGCTGATCACCCTGCTGGCACTACTCTGAAAGCTATCAAGGAGCGTGTGGAACACTGGTCTAGCAGTAGCCGACCCAGTAGAAGAGAAGAGGTTACATTATGTCGTCTGAGACTGGGCCATACTCGGTACACCCATTCTTATATCATTGATCGAGAGCCTAGACCACTGTGTGAAAGATGTCTCTGCCTGCTTTCTGTACAGCACTTTCTCATCGATTGTCCAATGTACGCCATCGAGAGACAACCATTGCAGCAACTGTGTCAGAGACATGCGGTTCAGCTGTGTCTGAAATCGCTGCTATGTGACGACTTTCCTGAGATATTGAACGAAGTGATGATCTTCTTGCGAGCGTGTGATCTTATGAAACGCCTGTAAACAGTGAATTAAGAAACAATAGAGCCAGACCAAGGCCCGAGCCAGACTACGTGCGACTCACGTGCGATAGCGTATGTATACCCGACGCGTGTTTCTTTTTTTTCTTTTCTTTTTTTAATGCTGGAGTCAAAAGCCTGTGTGCATGATAGTGCCTCTATTTACATGTAACACGCTAGATGTAATATGAATGTTCTATGTCCTTTGTTTTGCATCTGTCTCCGTGTGCTATGTCCCACCAGTACTGTGGTCTGTGTTATGTGGAAGTGGTGCGTGGAAGTATGACTGATCGTGAATGAATGTACACTTCTTGACTGACAGGACAATCGACGGTGGTGGCACTTAAGACAGTATCGAGCGTAGTTGATCACGTAGTTTAGAAACTAATTAGTTTGGACGAACCTAACCAGCTGGTCTCTCTATCCATGGATCCACGCAGCGCGCTTAGGGAAACACTACGGCCAAAGCATTCCTACGTACACGGCCTGAACAACTGGTCTGCGACCACAGTGTATCGATACATGTTATGATGGTTATGGTGATGAACGACATCCTCCTACTTTAACGAGGAGACAAGCGTACCTATTGTTACCAGGGTGTTTATCAATGGCAAATTAATGTATATGGAGTGTTATTTTGACTGTTGAAAAAAGCCAGGCATAAAAGATACCGGTCGTTTATGTTACTTTCATTTTCAGTTCTTTATCTCTAAGTTCATAACCATTTTATAGTTCGCTACTAACATTAACTACTGTCCTACCTGGAAATATTCCTCAATACTATATCCTGGTTCTATCCGGTACGCTGTTGTCTTTCCGTTCCACTACCACGCTTAGTACTCCATTGTCTTACCTACCAACTCTGAAGACATGAAAGTGGCAACAAGACATCTACGGACGCTCTGAGCCCGATGAGGCTATGCGCCCTAACCCACGACCAAGACCAAGACCAAGGTAAGCCTCGATGGTTACATACCAGTGGCTCGCGGGTGAAGAATGTGTCCAGCATCAGCTCGATGATCTCGTCCAGCCGGTCGCGGCTGTAGGGCACGTACTCGATGTTGTAGTCGTGCATTCCGCTGACGGTCCTGTTAGAGTGGGAGAGAGTAACCGGTCAGTGACCTGTGACCTGCATGGGATCTGCCGATGGAACAGGGCGGCCAGTCAGTGGCGTATGACCTGTACAGGTTCTATCGGGAGAGTAAAGTGACCTGTGGCCACAGGTTCTACCGAAGATCGGACAGGTCTGTGGTCTGTCGCTTGCATGAGGTCAACCACGTGGGAAGGGGTCACCGGTCACTGCTCCATAACTCGTGCGCGAGTCCTATCATTGTAAGGTATGGGTACAAGTCATCTTTGGCAGATTGGTTCAGGAGAAAAAATCCGCGGAACGATAGCTTGTGCACAGTGCAATCGCGCAGGGACGCACCAGGCACGGTATCAAGTGAGTGGGGGAGCAGAGTCTGACCTGTGCCGCCGCTGGAAGAGCCTCTGGAACATGGCCGACTGGACCGACATGGTTGCCGCCTTCCTGTGTCGCCTCCGGGCCACCTTCTTGTGCCGCCTCCGGCCGTCGACTGACCGTCGTCGCGGGCCCGCCGCTGCCGCCGCCGGTCAGTATCGAGGGCAGCGGCCGCACACACTATAAACACTGCCGATATCGCTCACCAGTCGAGACCCGGGCCGGTGGCCGCCGATCTGACGCTCGATCGCTACATCTGACGAAAACGCTGGATAGTGAGAGCACCCCCTGACTTTGGCCACGCCCATATTTACGTACCGGCGCATGGATTGTGTCAGGCACGTCAGTCGTGTGCCGAGTTTAGATGGGACAAAAAATTGTTTGCTTGGAGAGAAATGTCGCACCTCCTCAAGCGGTAAATATGAAGGGCAAAAAAGTGCTGGGGACAGGAAGAGAATAGTGCTAAAGACGATGTTATAAAAAGATGATGGATGGCGTCGTCGTCGCATTCCAACATATCAGACACTGGCGAAAACTTCCAACACTTGATAGTCCAGGCAACACTTCCCTTAGCACGCGCAATCACATAATTTTGACGTTCAGCTTTACGCATTCCCTAGACCCGAAATCGGAATACGCATTTCACTCCCAAAAGTGCGTAAACAGGCTAACGAATTTGTTCGCATCATACCAGCCAGTTATTATTACCGGAATACACACTGATATTGGTACGGCTGCCCTCAAAACGGGCTTATAAGCGCACATCGAAGGGAAACGTAGCAGCAATCGATACAAAACAGGTTGGGTAGCATATGCTGTGTTTAAGTAAATATTTATCGATTATCTGGAAACATCTTTCAAACCAATGCGTATCGTATTATTGAGCACGGATCAGTTCGCCGCAGTTGTGGTCTGCCTGGTCACTGCGCAGCGGCGTTTTGTGACGGCTGCAAGTCACCGGACTCGATGGCGAGCTTCGTTCCGACAGCGGCCTGATCTGAAGGCGCATTGGGTTTCAAAGCTCAAATCCACAGCTGAGTAATGCACAAAGGGCTAGAGAGGGTCTTTTCATCAATGTGGCCAGCAGATAAACGGTCATCGGTCACAAGGTCCATGGCGGTCTGCGAGGTCTCTGAACTGGATCACCCGTCTTTTATCTGCCCGCGAGGACCGTTAAGTCCGCATGAAAAGATGAAAAATAAGTAAAACAGCTCGGAACAGGATGACATACAAAACAGGATTACATGTGGTAAAACAGTTCGGAAGTTCTTTGAAGTTAAAACACTCCTTCAAAACAATCTTCCCGGATCAGACCCTGCATCGCCATATAAAATGCGTTCCGGTACCTCCCAGAAACTGACGTCCATACGCAAAGATTCTGGTACACATCAAATTCTGACGTCCTGATACGCTACAGTCGTAATGTGCCTACATCAACCCACTTCCCTCTGACGAGACAAACAACTCTCAGCACAGCACACACCACAAAGCCCATTCACGGTAAACATTGCACATGTGTATTTCCATTCCACACATAAACAGGCACACACGTCCACACCGGCACACACCCATAAAGTTCTATATACGACGAACCAGTACCGATCGTCATCCGGCATAAAACGGACGATAATCTCGTGTCGGCGCGGGCGGCACCGACTGCCCACCGTCCACATCGGTACAACAGCCACAGAGAGGAAGCGCGCTCGGCCGGACGCGCGTATCACTGTCGCGAGTGTCTGCGCGCCGCGGCACCCGCGATCCGCCTAAAACCGCCGACCGCCGGCGTTTGACTAGGGGCGACCGCTCGGCACCGCGCTCCGTCACCGGCGGCCCAGTGATATCAACAGTCGGGTGTATAGTTTATCCAGCACTATGTCTTTGACTTGGTACTTGAGCGACGACAGGCCGTCCGTGGTGAAGCGCTTCTTGCCTCGCCGCAACAGGTCGAACCTGGGACAGATACAAACACGTCATGGGGAGATTCGGAACGGCTGACATCGATTCTGGCAAACGAAATACATGTGATAACTCGTAAGTGACGAAAGTGAATATTTACACACGGGGCTGACGCATTAATTGATCATTGTCAATCCACTGAGTCAAGTGACCGTATGTAGAAAACAGGTGAGCCGCAATACATAAAATATGTCAAGTCGAAGCTAAGAGTTCAGCAAAGAAAACAGGATAGTCAGAAAATAGATCCTCACCTCAGAAAGGAAGTAGGTAGTTACACAGGAATGGCCGTTGAACAGGAACATTTGACACACGGGATAGGCAGTCAGGAGCAGCTGGTATGCAGGAGTAGCTGTTGGATAGGAACGGTGGTCAATGATTGATTTATAGCAGTGGCGACAAAGAGAAGCGGTTGGTTTACATGGGCGACCATTGGGAATTCAGTCAGGAGAGAGGAGGAGGACGGACTGGAATACGAGAGGAACTATCAGGGACGACTTAATAATAACTTTAGGGTTTAGGGTTCAGGGTACCTATAGCTTTCGTGCCGTTATACGTACCTATAGATACCGTACCGTTATATACCTAGAGATACCGTACGGCTCACAGTCAACCAGGTACCCATCGCTAGCCAGAGATGACTGGCGCAATCCAACCAGAAAACTCGTGTATTCGCCACTGTTTCCACGCAACAAGTTAACAAGGGCAAGAAAGAAGGTGAATGAGAAGGAAAATGATAGGAAATGCCAGCGGCGTTGTGCACCACAGACATCCACCAGCTCGACTAGTACGACCGTCAGACGCAGCTGTTACGACAGTTAACTCGCCTGTTACGACCGTCAGACCCAGCTGTTACCGACGGTTGGACTCGGCCGATCGTCATACCCAGCTGCTACGGCCGTTTAGGACGTCGGAGTCGTTTATGCACAGCCCCCTGCCGATACCAGTGCCTGGCCCGGCCCAGCCTCTCAGGGGAGTCATGGTGCCCCTCCCCGGCCTCAGATAAGGTACTATTGACCTCCTTTTTCAGACGTGTAAACAGTCCCCCGACCGCCGGCCTCAGCGCAGACACATGGAGTCCAGACCGCCCAGTGTCCAGTGTCGCCACTACTAGCGACCACTACCAACGACCACTACCAACAGTCACTGCCAACGGTCGACCACTACCAACGACCACTACTAGCGACCACTACCGGCAACCGTCAATGGCACCTACCAGACTTGTGCAATGGATCTGAGAAATCGGACCTGGGGCCTTTTCCCACGGAGATTGATTTGTTTTGCTGAGACAGAGTTTTTTATAATGAAATATGTTGAAATTTAAAATGGTTCAATTATGTTTTGGTTTATAACCAGATTATATTAGATGAAGTAGATCCCAAACATATTACCCACAAGATTCCAACGGGACGATCTTAACTTAAAAATTTTCTGAGATCCGCGGAAATTACAGACCCATAAACACTCAGCTCAATGCATCTGTCTAGCGCCCTCTGAAACTTATAATTTGTCGACCTGTTTCCCAGGCGTCCACTTCCAACAGACTAAAAAGCATTCAGGAGTTTGAGATGTAGCTCACCGTTTGGGGTTAACCTTTCCGTGTTTGTGTTTGACCATCTTGTATCTGGCGATGTTGGCCGGGTAGCGGGCGATGTGCAGCTTGTGGTACGTCAGCCGGTTGTACATGTCGTCGTCCTCGCCGCCCCAGCCCCAGTACTGGTTGCTGAAGCCGTTCACCAGCTCGAACTGAGAGCGGGTCATCGCTGACACGCCGCCAAACAGCTGAGGATACGCCAGTCTGCCGGGAGGAACACATCGGGATTAATGGGCGGAGCATATGGGGTCAGCGGGGGCAACACACGAGGGTCTGAGGCCGGAGCACATAGGATCACCGGCAGAAATAAGGGTAGGCAGAAAACCTGGCAGCTGTAGCAGAATCCTACGGGGGTCAATAGCGGTTACACCGATCTCAATGAAGAACAGACTAGGCACGAATAACCAAATGTAAGAATTATGCATGCGAATAACAGCCATTGACCGCTTGTCACGACGGAAAGCTTCCCGTTTGTTTTGTTGGGTTATGCCCTTTCGGTCTGACAAGACCACATCAGAGCCGGAAGGATGGTAGGAATTAGGAGAGACATTGGTCTGGGCAGACACCCTAGTGAGTCACCGGGGCTGAGTCCGTGGAGCAAAATCTCTAAGCAATGTGACTTACATTGTAAAAAGTGATCCAGACTAACTGGTGTATGGGTTTGCTCATACAGAAACCGAGCGTATGCAATGTTAGTCTGACTATATAACGTTTATACTTCGGACGTCAGCTGCAGTAAACCATTCTGCCTTACCCAACCAAATACACTGCTAAGAAAAAACTACGAAGCCTAGCAAAGTACGGCTGCGGTGCTCCCATCTAGCGGCGGCGATACTAACTTGTACTGCATGGAGTCGACGGCGACGGACATGTGGCGCGGCTGCTGCGGGCACGTGTAAAGGTTGCGGTCGTCCTCCATCAAAAGATCCACGTCGTGGAAGACAAAACATTGGAAGTCGTACTGCTTGATGGCCTCCATGGCACCGGCATTGAGCAGCGAAGCCCGGTTAAACATATCAGATCCTGCCGGCACGGGCAGAGAGCGGTCACACATTGCGTCACAGATCCTGCCGGCACGGGCAGAGAGCGGTCACACATTGCGAGAGTCCTGAGAGGTCTGGCGAGCAGCGAGGCCCGGTTAAACATATCAGATCCTGACGGCAAGGGCAGAGAGCACGGTCACATACAGGGTCTAAGCATTACTTATCAGTAACAACTTATCAGCCACATACGAAGGTGATCCGTCCAGCAGCGAGGGTAACGGCAGAATACTTAATAACGGCAGTTCTGAAGTCCCAACAAAGTGTTCGGTGAATACTTCACTATTGTGGTCCGATACGTGTCGTTCATATTTCGGGAAGGATACTGATTGAATTCCGGCACGGCACAGACAAGTGTCTGATATCCGATCAGCCCGGTACAACACTAATCCAGGACTGAGTGGCTGCATCCGGCACTAGGCACACACAGACACAGCCGTCACAGCACCTGTGTGTTCGATCAGTTCTGTACGTGATGTGTCAGGATGTGTGGGTAAACCTTACAAACGGTGTCGAAAGCCGGTTCACGGATGGAGGCGTTCTCTTCCTGACAGTCCGGCTGTGAATTTAGAGTGGGAATAAAGCACTAGGTAGTGCTCGCCCCAGTGGGCTCGTGACACTCAGCATCCTGGCAGTGGTCGAGGCGGCGGCGGCGGACATGAAGTCATTCAGAATCAATGACTTCAGAGGTCAGTGATATCACTCGGAGACGATGCCGATGGTCTCATCACTTAAAGCAAGTGGCAGTGACGTCATTCGAGGCTAGTGGCATCACTCAGATGTGCACGGAGGTAAAAAGCCAGGCTGTGCAGTGTGCACACCGCATCATGACATGCACGCATGTGCGTAGAAAGACACATGACGACCAATCCGCCAGTGTTGCGGCCGGTCGTCCGGTCGGGGTGGTCAAATGAGGCTGAAAAATCGGTACCTGAACGCGCTCATTGACCATCTGCAGTCAACTACGTCAAAGCGAGCTAGCTGGCTGTAAGAAGGCACAGATGGTCAAGATGTGGACAGTGAAACCGACTATTGAACAAGAATACCGAGCTAGGTAACTTGCAAATACCGCGCAGAATGGCTACAAACTATCTATATTAGGTACCACACCGCAAAAGCAAGCAAGACTGGCTATCACTCTGACTAAAGAGCACTTTCACAGTCACTCGCTCCTTCGTTTAGTTCCAGTGTGGACGGAAATACGATGCAGTCTTCATTGTCGAGACAGTCATAGTGGTCATGAACAATAAGCATAACTGACGGGAAGACGTCCATGAGGCCAAAAGGCGTTCAACAATCGCGTCACTCACCATCCTGTTCCACGATAAAAATGCCGTAATCTAGCTGTTGACGCTGTAACACCGGATGCATGTGGTACAGAAACATTCGTAAGTGCTCTTCCCGATCCCTGCGAACAGAGGAAAGCTTGTATCAGCATGAGACGATTGTCAAAGCACGCGCAGGTCAGGTCGCCGTCGCCGGCCTATCTGGGAGCAAACACGGTCGGAATTACAGTCGCCCATGTTACCATGTGTGCGCCGCCTGTCCACGGTGCCCGCCGGACGCTCGTATCATGAGGCGAGCACAAAAAAAAATCGGCGATAAACAGGGCGGCCGCTGGGCGAGGGAAACTCGCTATCAGCGTACAGCGCGTACCCCCTGGCCGGGCGCTGGTATGGGGCCGAGCGCTGATGCGGGCTGAGCGGCAGGCACTGGTGTGGGGCTGGGCGCTATTGTGGGGATCAGAGCGCTAGCGAGGGACCCGATAATTTTGTAGGGTGGGTCGGCTGCTGGTGAGGGAAAGGGCGCTAGTGTGGGTTCAAACGCTGTTACGAGGTCGCATTTTAGGCAGGGCTACCAGAAGTGCGGCGATGGGCACTTGTAAGATTCATATTTTATTCTGGACCCAGCGCTGGTTTGGTTCGTGTCAGGACGTTAGGTAGCGTGGGGCCCGGTGGTCCGCACTGGCGGAAGAGAGACAGAATAGACATTGGGGAGGGACGGAGCGCCGGCCAGCTGTGCAGCTCCCACGGGTCAGCATAACGACGGCACGTGATGTCGAGAGGACAGGACGGTGGGGAGGGGAGAGTGGGAAAGGACGGAGAAAGGGAGAGGAAGAAAAGAAATGAGAGAAGAGAGAGAGAGAGAGAGAGAGAGAGAGAGAGAGAGAGAGAGAGAGAGAGAGAGAGAGAGAGAGAGAGAGAGAGAGAGAGAGAGAGAGAGATTTGAGTGCGGAGGATGGTTATTTGTAGAATTTGGTGGAGAATAAGACTGACTGAAATGAGAGAAACAGTTGGAGGAACACGAAACACCTGCACCGGAGCTTTCCGCCCTCTGAGACCCCAACCTTCCCCGTTACCGGTACCATATAGAGCCCCTTTGCTGCTAAGTGACACTTATTGGAAAGGGGGACCCGAAAGACGAGTTCCTACAGCCAACCTTACACACCGGCACCAATGTTACCAAAAGTGTGCCTTTGAAAATTGGCACTTTGCATAAGTGACACTTGTATCCCGACACGGTCATCCTTAGGGCTCAGCCGTACGGACACAGCCTCTCGCCTATATGGCACAATGATGGCCACTCGATGGCGACTGACACAGTCGGCCGTACGGACACCGTTCTCACCTATATGGCACAATGATGGCCACTCGATGGCGGCTGACACCAGTCACCGGTTCTCACCTATATGGCACAATGATGGCCACTCGATGGCGGCTGACACCAGTCACCGGTTCTCACCTATATGGCACAATGATGGCCACTCGATGGCGGCTGACACCAGTCACCGGTTCTCACCTATATGGCACAATGATGGCCACTCGATGGCGACTGACACATTCTCACCTATATGGCACAATGATGGCCACTCGATGGCGACTGACACAGTCGGCCGTACGGACACCGTTCTCACCTATATGGCACAATGATGGCCACTCGATGGCGGCTGACACATTCCGCCGGCCGATACCGTCCCCCGTCCGTGAGTCGCCGGAACGGCTCCTCCGCCTCCATCTGGTCCCAGGAGGGCGCCGACGAGGGCACCGCCAGCGGACCGACTGCGGAACAGGAGAGGTGGTATGGTCAGATGGTAGAACAGGCGGTATACGGTCAGATGGTAACACACCGACTGCAGCACGGAGGGGCGGCACGGTCAGAAGGTAAGACAGGTGGTATACGGTCAGATGGTAACACACCGACTGCAGCACGGAGGGGCGGCATGGTCAGACGGTGGATGACACACGACTGGGACGGTCCGGTGATGGGACGGTTTAGGTGAACTCACGACCACGGTAGTCAAACAATATGTAGCTGCAGCATGGTCGGATGGTGGGCAATATGCCACTGTGGCTTAGTCGGACGGTTGGGGTAACGAACAGCACAGTGCTGTCGCACGGTCACACAGTGCATGCCTACATACCACTGTGTCACAGTTGTGGATACAGATTACAAGTTACAACTGTGGCACCAGCAAACGGTACGGTCGGACACTGGTACAGTCAGACACAAATATGACGCGAGAAAATAGCAGTAGCACATCTCACACTGAGACACACACACAATCCGAGACTCGTGGCACAACGGAAAAGTTTGCGATGCAACTGGTTAGAGAAGCGGCATCGATCCACCTATGGTCTGTGCGGAAGAGAAAACGCTGCACTGTTGAGCACGACTCGGAACCTGTTCGAGCCCAGTGTAGCAGTGCTTACCATTCTCTATTCCTCCTTATTATCAAAGAGAAAAGTGTTGCAAGTTGCAACGATGGCAGTCGTAGAAAAAAATTCTTATTAGTTTGTATAACGTGTTGAACTATGGACACTTTATGCAAAAAGTCGCAATGCATGTGCTGAGATACCCAAGTTGGTGCCTACGGGCATGTGGAATGGAATATCGCGGGAATAGGTTCGGTGTAATAGCGGAAAAATGCATGTCCATTCATCCTACCGTGGCTAGTTTTAGCTTGCTAGCACTAATAAACGGAGCACGTCATAAATGAAATGAACCAACTGGGCGACAGGAGAACTTTGTTACAATGCGAGAAAATGTGCTTATTTCACTTTCAACGAACATTAGCTAATACAAGCACGTCTAGGAAGAATTATTACTTCAACGTTTGTAAGAGTTATTACAGCAGCGTCTGACCCTAAGCACGTTAGCATGCTGCAAGCATGCCGTTCTCTGTACCTATGTTGGCATTGTATTTTAGCCCAGCATGTATTTTTCGTATATGCATGTGCTATGTTCGCATGTATACGCGTATGATACGCGCATGTTAGTACTGTGCGGCTGTGCCGCAAGCTAGACACATCCCGTCTTCTAAATTTTCTTGGAAGACACGTAAAATAAACACTAAAAATCGCGTACAGTAATTGTTTTTTTTTATACCAGCGGAGTATACAAGAAACGCGTGTAATTCGTGAACTATCGTTTTCATCCGCTTCTAAATAGTTTACCCTAGCTGGGATAGGTAATTATACAAATATGATGCAACGGGAGATCAGAATAGACTCAAAAACCTGCGTGTCAAACTCCAAGACAATGATGTGCCGTCTGCATCGAGAGTAACGCCTCAATCTACGTCCTAACGCTCTGCAATTGCATGTCTTACTGCAAGTGCTCAACGAAATCTACGATGATATAGGACATCGCAAAGTCCCACAGGATCGTGTTCCCATCTTCGGCGTCTCAGTAACTTCTGATACAGGCTCACTCCGACGAAAACCGACTGTGAGGAGTGGATGTAGTCAGGCCCCCCGGGAACCATACGAAGCAGGCTTGTTCATTCAAACATTCTTTCATCAAACAAAATTCAGCTGCAGCAGAAGAGTTGTGGATTGTGGAACATATGAATGCTGCGACGCATAACTTGTTGAGCCCCTTGGGACTATGAAGGGCAAAACATGATACCAAAACAAAGAGTTAGTCACTCAATATTTTTGGGATATGAACTGAGCTGACGGGGAAAATGGCCCAGAAACAGTCTAGGCGCTCCTCATTGCGCTGAACGTTTATGACTCACAAAACGAAGAAATTCCCTCTACCCCACTCTGGCCAACTGGCTAGCAATGCTTGGAACATAACAAACACTTTAATATAATGGCTCACAAAGTATCCGCGAACTGCTAAAAAAGAACAGAAAGTGGGTGAAAGGAAAAAGAAGGAAATAAAGAACTACAAAGTAGTAACGAAAAAAAAAACAAAAGAACAGGAAAGAAGTCAATCAATGAGCAGTGACTGATAGCTTGTGCCTTACATACAGAAAAAATACAGCAAAGATGACAAAACCAATTACAGTTACGAGCAGTTTCCCGTCTCAGATCGTCAAGTGTCGATGACCCCAAGCTGGTGGCGAGTATGTTTGACACTTGAGTTTATCCTTCTAGTCATAGCCAGATACGGCTACTAATCTGCTGTCATCACTGAAACAAAGCCTTCCCTGTTATCGGCTGATCTGAAAGGATTGCCGCTGAGTGAGAGGACTATCTGCAATGCTACAGTAAATACGACTGCACAACTGTAGAGTGTAGATCAGTCGGCGCCGAAAGTCAATGAGCGATAGGATGTTTTACTTTTAAATTTTAATGGTAAAATGAAGAGGCGGAGAGAATGTAGCTGTTTTGATTCCAAATTAGAAAAAGGCATGCACGACGAATACAATGGTTTTAGCAAGTATGCAAGTTAGTTCAGTTGACCTAATTCATGTCAGCATCTACAAGGGACAGCCTCGGCAATCAGCATTGTCCGTGCCTGAAAGGCTGTGAATTGGTTGGTGGATCAGTGTGTCACGTTCAGCATTCACTGTCCCGACATAATGGGCCGTCCGGTGACCTCACTATGTGTGTGACTGTGGAATGCGGAGCGATGGTGCCAACACCACATCGGCAGCCACAGGTGGGCTCTGAAAAGGTAACAAAACAAAGCTCGGCATCTGAGCCAGGTGGTTCTTAGTGATATTTGTCTTTTTTGTTGGGTATCGACGATCAGCTACCACCAGCACAAATCTGTAATGGTGTTTTTTTTATGTCACCCTGAGTTCATTGCAAATTCTTCATAAACTCTCCGTCAGCCTAGCTGTAGCTACCATTGCTCACGATGTGTGTTCACTGCGCAAACATGCAAGTAATCCTGCCCATCTGGTTTTACTGGCAATAAACCGGGAGTATGTTCCAAAGTCTGACCAAAGATATTGAAAAAAAATCATGAAATAATGCCGAAGCAAGGCAGCGAAGATCCATCCGGCGGACCTGATTCCTCGCTTACCGAGTTTGAGCGGCACCGGCGGGCAGCGCTGGCGGCCGTCGGCCGGGCTGCTCGTGCCGGCGGGGGTCGTCGCCGTCGGCAGCGGCGGCCGTTGACTAGACGCGGTGACGTTCACCAGCGCGGCCGTCCCGTTCGCGGCCGTGCCGTTGACGGTCACGGCCGCCGCCGGAGGCGCCGGTGCCTTGCTGCCCGGGTCGACCATGACCTTGACGAGCAGCGGGTCGCGCGGCCCGCCGCCGCCGCCGGTGGAGGGAGGCCGCGCCGTGGTGTTGGTGAGGCCGAGCACCAGCCGCGGTGAGACAGCCGCTGACGAGTCGAACTGGAAGAACGATGTGGGTAGCGCGCGCCGCGCCGACAGCAGGCTGAGGAAGCACTGCACGAAGAGCAGGGCGGCCACGCAGCCGACCAGGTAGCGCAGGAGGCGGCCGCGGCCGCGCGGCACCACCAGCGCCGCCGAGTACATGGGCCGCGCCGCGGCGAGCGTGGAGCGAGGGCGCTCAGGGGGCCGGGCCGCCGACCAGCCGGCGTCGGGCGCACGGCATCGATTGGCCGGCCGAGATGTGGCGCGTCCTCATGAGCGGCGCGCGGGGAGAATCGACCGGCCGCCTGCCACCGGCGACCACCTGCGTCACACACACACCTGCGACAGGGGGAGACACGGGTCAGAGCCGAGACACGGGTCAGGACAGCGGAGACACGGAGCAGGGCGGGTATAATGGATCAGAGCAGAACCAAAACACAGGTCGGAGCAGGGCGGGTGTACGGGTGGGTCAGAGCAGGGCGGGTGTACGGGTGGGTCAGAACAGGGCGGGTGTACGGGTCAGAGCAGGGCGGGTGTACGGGTCAGAGCAGGGCGGGTGTACGGGTCAGAGCAGTCAGCAGGGCGGGTGTGCGGGTCAGAGCAGAACCAAAACAGGGATCAGAACAGAATGGGGACACGGGTCAGAACGGATACACGGGTCAGAACAGGGCGGGTATACAGGTCAGAGCAGAACCGAGACATAAGTCAGAATAGAATCGAGACACCGGTCACTTGTCGGAGAACGGAGACACGGGTCAGGGCTTGGCGGAGACAGGTCAGAGCAGAATGGAGACGTGGGTCAGGTCAGATCGGGAACACAAATCAGGGCAGGGCGGGGACACGAGTCAGAGCAGAACAAGGACACGGGTCCAGGCAGGGCGGAGACACGGGTCGGAGCAGAATGGAACAATGAGTCACAACGGAGACAAGGGTCACATGGCCGACTGGGTCGGCCAGAACGGAGACACGCCAGGTCGTCGCCCGAAAGTGTCCCTGGAAGGTTCTATTTCGACTCTATTTCGATTTATCTCGATCGATCGGAAATGGATAAAGACCTCCTCGGCACAGTCCCGGCCTCTGCCATAGAGGCCGGTAGCCGGCAGAGCCGCGTCAATGTCGCAGTCTAGCCAGGCAGCCCCAGACCATTGGTATTCCGTCAAATAAGGCGCATCACTACTCAAAGAGCTGGGCCATTTCAGAACGAGCCACAGCGAGAAACGGGTTCACAGGCCAGACAACGAGTCGTCAGCGCGACCATGTGTCAGCGGAACCGGTCGCCTGTCGACAGTTCAGGCAGGGCACGTTCTTTACGGCCACTCTGGTAACAGGTCCGAGCAGCGGAAGCTCCAAGGCCCCAGCAAACTCTGCCAGCCTGCTCGCACCAGTGAGCACTGAACATGGGGAGGGTAGGCAGTGGGCATGACAGCACCCAACGTCGTACTTCCGATGTGTTTAAAGCATCTAACTGCGTAATTGTGAAATCCGCACTGCGCTAATGTGCTTTATTCTGGCCGCTAGCTCTACGTATCAGCAATCCTCAGTCAATCCACCAGCCCACAGCCCACAATATAGCCGCCCACGGTAGCTCGCTCAGTGCCGGCGAAGCCAATTCACCGATCGGCTCCCGGCTGCCGGCAGAACTGATTCCATATTCTATGGGTAATCTGCATAGCGGCCGGGTCGAGGGGTAGCCACTCACCGGGCGAGCGAGCAGCCGGCGGCCGCTCGGCCCGTCCCATCAGTCGCCATCACCCGGCAGTGGGCCGACGGTAGAGCCGGCCCCCAGTCGGGGGGACGGGTGACCTCCACCAGTCCCCCTCGCTCCTAGCCGCGACAGACTGGCCCCGCGACTGTCGCGTGGTTGGAGCTATCAGGTCAGTGTGACAGTCAAGGTCGAACCGGCCCAGTCAGTGTCATCGGTCCAAGGATTTTCCAGTGCGATGGCAGTTGTGAATAACTGAGGCTTCGTGACTGGTGATGTTAACAGGTGTGGAGGAAAGCATGCATGTTGTAACCGCAATTATCAGTCAGCGTACACCAGCAGTCAGCACGCACACAACCACACCACCATTGCAGTAGTCAGTCAATAGACCTGCCTCTAGTGTCACCCAACGAACCTCCGAAGTCAATGTCAGCCAACAGATCTTCACTATCACATAACAAACATCCTATGCCAGTCAACAGATCTTCAGTCAACAGACCTTCACTGTCGGTCAACCGTACCTCCCACTACCAGCCAACAGACCGTCAATGTCACTGTGCAGTGTGCAGACTTCCGCTGTCATTCAGCAGACCCCAAAACGAACATAAAACATAAAACGGAACCTAGTTATGTAATTCAGGTTTCGCAGGAAACAAACGTTGCTCACCTCACATGCGTGGCTCGGTCGGAACAATGCTATACTGCACAGATAAAACATTTTTTTTTTAAATAAAGCGATGGGGCGTTGGCCGGCACTGGCAATGGAGTGACGACCAAACCTTGGCACACAACGGTTGGCTGAAAAGCAGTGCGAATAACACCACTATTGGCAAACCGAACGGCTGCACGTTGAACGAGATAACAGAACGAGATATGATGAAAATGAGGACAGGGAAAGGGCGTACCCATATCGTACGCATGTTAGCGAGGAGCTCTAGCCACGATGTGGTGGCTTGAAATTTGTATCGCCTGACCCTCGCATTGATATGGTCGGGCGCCATATAGCCTCGTTGCTGGTGTGCCCTAAAACACCAAATCATCATCGATCTGGTCGGGATGGACGAGATGGGACGAGCCTATCGAAAGAAATAGGTATCAGGATAAAGTAATAGCGCAGGATCCTAAACGACACAAAGTAATGCTGCTGTCACCGCAGATTACCTGGGCGTGCGGAATCGGGACGTCCAAATAAGACGTCAGACGCGTCAACGTCGTTGCTTGTGTACTTACAGAGGCGCTATCGCACAAGAGCAAAAACTGTTCAGCAAGTCATTCTGACATCTTCGCTCTTGGCTACTGGGAGACACTGAAGAACCAATTTCCCCCAGTCGCTATTGGGCTTTGAAAGGAACCGGTTTACGCCGTAGCAGCTGGGGGAAGACCCATCTCGCTATGTGTCATCACTAAGTCCGCGTTACATGTTCCTTGAACTGCAACCCACAGAGTCAACATTCCTCAATGTCCAAGTCAATGGCTAGGAATGTATCAGTCTCCCCGTCCGTGAGTGCGGAGGTGGCCGTCTGCTACAACCATGGGCTGAGACAGTGAATTGGTGGTGCTTATCTCCCGCGCTGCCGTAGTTTAGGCTGGGGTCAGAGGAAAGCTATCCGCCTCCGACCCTGACCTGCACCAGCCGCAGTGGACAGCGGCGGTCCCTCAGCGCTACGGCCGGCGAGTGTCGGCACACACGGGTGACCCCTGACCCCTGACCTGGCGGGCGGGTCCCCGGGACCGCTCACACGCGAGGTTCTGAGACGGGCGCGGCGGTCCCGCAGCGGTCCGGGAGAGCGTCAGTGTGCGTTATCGGCCCGGCGTCCGACAGCACTATCTATCCTGTATCGGCGACGGCCTGGCTATCGTTAGCTAAGAACGTCGGTGCTGACGTATGCACAGGCATCTGAAGAGGCTCCCAACGATGGCACTCGCACCCTCACGTGGCGAGGTATGTGAAGATGCCTGTTCCGCCCAGATAGAGCGAAGTTAGATAGAGCGCTGACTCATCATGGTGATGCATGCGTGGGTCAAGCTAAGTCACAATGGAGCAAGTGGGTGTGCACCGTGTATCACCCTTTCAACCTCTTCATCCCCGTTATAGCTGTGATATGGTCTCAAGTAGCACAGGTGCTAAGCCTTTTCGAGCACGCCAATGTCAATATACACAATAGCTTGCTTGCTTTCATTTGATGTGTCAGATGTAAGCAATATGCACTACACCTTTTTACCATCAAGTTAAAATAAAAGGACTTCAAATAAAATAAATAGGACTTCATATTAAAGCAAGAGGACTTGAAATTAAAACCGCAGGACAACAAATACAAACGAGGGAATTTCATCTAAAAATATTAGGATTTCAAATTAAAACTATAGGAATTCAAGTTAAACCCAAAAATGTCATAACAAGTATATGTGCTTGGTATTTTGGCGGGAATGCTCATTCGGTTATTCTAATTATCCGCTGAATCTTAATTCATTCCTCCATTCATTTTCTTCTAAGGCGGAATACCTCATAAAGGCTGACCAGTGGTCATGATAATAATAAAAATCTATATTACTATTTGAGGAGGGTGCGTCTGTCCGTTACCGAGGTCCCGACTTGGTGCTGCTTTGCGTGGACTACAGGCCAGACCGTTGCACCTAGCCCGGTGAAATTTGCACAACTTATAGATCAAGGATGCGCGACGTGCCTTTGAGGGGTCTCAGCTCGATCGGATTGATAGGGAGCGCGTGGCGCGTGCTCATAAAATGCAAATTCGCGTCATAGACTTTACATGTATAAATCGGCGTGCAAAATCGGGCGAAAACGGCTAATTTTGGCCGACACGGGTCCAGTTCCCGTGCAATATCTTGGTGACCAGGGGTCCGACCGGCACGGGGAAAACAGCATCGTGTACAGAATTGAACGGGCTATTGAATGGTGTGCAATGCAGAGGATAGCACGCGCCACGTGCACCGGAGAGGGCACTTTTATTTGAAAAATTGCGGTTTTTGGGGATTTTGGAATTGATTTTATTTTTAGGTGACCGTGAAACAGAGCGAGTTGAAACAACGCCTGTTGGCAAGAGACATGTACCGCCTCTCATGGGAAAATTGTGAAAAGCTGATTGATCCAAATCAAGGTGGTATAAATCGCTGGAGAAAATGGTTTTTGTCGATGATGTGCCGCTTTCTTAATTACACGGGTTTTGCTGCATAACCTGATATGTTTCGCAATTGAAACTGGTACCGTTTGAAAGAGCATTCAATTTTGTCCAAGATACACCCAACATTTTTGCATGACAAGCAACAATATTCTAAAAAATGCAAATGTTTCAAACCACTACATAATCATTTTTACCGAAATTCATCGATGGTCCTCAAAAGACTTCACGCCAGTTTCCGAATCATTCTTAAGTAGAACGCATGATAATACTACTAGCGGTGTGCCAAATTTGAACGCAATCGGCCCAGCCGTTCCTGAGATCTGGAAGCGGCATTCTGCACGTGCGCACGTGCAAACGGGGTCCAAAATGACTTTTGCACGGCACCCTACTAACTGGTCCCCAACCGTGTACCAAATTTGAGCGCAATCGGCCCAGCCGTTCTCGAGATCTGGAAACGCCCCCTGCACGTGCGCACGTGCAGTAGCACCCTAACCGCAACACATGGGAATGCATTGCCTGGTGGGTGCCTACCTGTATGCCAAGTTTCAGCGAAATCGCCCCAGTAATTACCGAGCTACTGAAATGGGAACAAATTTGGCACCTCTTATTGTTGTATTTTGCACGTGCAGTGGGGGTCACTCACATAGATGAAGAGTATCCGACCTTTGGTAGAAGGGATGCAGCTACCCTATAAAAATGACCGCAAGACAATCGCTCAAGCCGCTGCTCAGATATGGGCCTCTCAAAATCATTACTTTTGCAAAACTGCTTGAACACCCTTGACTTTTCACGTGGCACGTGCCACGGCGGTCACTGAGATGTATCAAAAGTAGTCAATTACGGGGTAGAAGGGATGGGGCTACCCAACAAAAAGGACCGCAGGCCAATCGGTCCAGCGGTTGCTGAGATATAAGCCTCTCAAAAGCGTTACAGGCCGGGCCGGGCCGGGCCGGGCCGGGCCGCTCATACTGAGATTTTTCCGTTATATTGAAAAGACTCACTTCGCTCGCTGCGCTCGCTCGCTCGTAATCACGGGCACCTCGATGCGATGTATCTTTTTTGTTTTATTACAAAATGCTTGGCCGTCAAAAAGCAATCGAACGAAATGGATGCCAACCAAATCGACGCAGACCAACCCAATATCCACGGGTCAAAAACAACCCTTCTTCGCGTTGCGGAGCACGCGGGTAACCCTAGTGTAGACCATTTTTATACCATGAACGAAAACCCTATTGGTGAGCCGCGACGACGTGGTGTAAAGCCAGGCTTCAAGCGAGGAAAACATAAAAGAATGGGCAAGGAGAAGGCATGATATTAAGAATGACATGATATTGAGATAGCATTGATGCCTCGATGGTCACGCTCGTGAGAGGACACTGCCCAATACAGTTTTGGAGGCTGAAAATGTGTACCTATCTGGAGGAACATTACATCAGGAAGTAGGAGATGGTTCTGCTTTTGATAATTAGCAAACAAACCGATTCAAAATATCCACATTTAACTATATCAAAATCAGATTTAATTTGAATTCCTTTGATTTTTATTTGAATTCTCCTTGTTTTAAAGTGAAGTCCTTTGATTTTGATTTGAAATCCTGTCGTTTTTATTTGAAATCCTTTCGTTTTTATTTGAAAGTCCAATACCTATTTCAACTTGAAATCCCGTCATTTTAATTTGAGGGTAAAAAGGTGTAGAAGCACAGACTCTCACTCATCCATTCGCAGCTGCGGTACAACGCCTTATCAAGACCTGGATCCCTCTCCATTGACTGATTGAGGTGCTCTCTCGGGACGAGTCGGGACATCTGACACCCGGTCGGGTTACGAAGTTACGAGCCGAGTTAGCCGTGTCCCGTCGGTCTCAGTCCGGTCGTGGCCGTTGGGGGTGGTCGCCGGTCGGTCACTGTGGGCACGACCAACTCCCACCAAAACGGATTCGGGTCCGCTTCACTCCTTACGTTAATTTGACATAAGACATTCTAATTGCACCCGGCTGATTGAATTTGATAGCTTAGCGGTAAGCGCAATGTCGAATTGAATAGTTAGAATTATTCAACTCCATAATTGCACGTTTTTGTTGAATTATGCTAAAGGTCGTTCTCCACGGTACATGTTTTGCGCGTTTTTAATGACGTTTTAACGCTTTTTTGATGTTTTGCGAGTTTTTCATGATCCGGCGTTGATCTGTACCATTAAATTACACGGTGCCATCTCCACGGCGGAAGATTTGTCAAAAATCGAAAAACGCGTGGCTTCATAAAATCAAAAAACTGCAAAACTCGTAAAACGCGTCAGGTTGTGTCATGCAAAACTCGTAAAACCTTTAAAAAACGCAAAACTCTCATTTGTAAAACGCGCAATTTTATCCAAACATTTGGATCGAATGAAAGTTTTCCGGTTTTTGACAAGGCTAAGAAGGTAATCCTTCTGCTATTAATACCATTTTACGGTGAAATGGATGCAATGGAAAGTGTGGAAAGCGATGAAACGCAATTTGATTAAGCCAATTATCATGGCAAGTACTCAGACAACCATACCAATAACTTCTGTTGCTATTCCGACGATGTGGATGTCAAATAATTACATAGTGAGTCTATGGATAACAGATATTACGATATCAGATCATTTCAGATAATTGATAAGTAACTGATGTCATAGCGGTGATAGCAATAGGGTAACGTGATGATACCCCTATAACTATCTTTACAGCGAAAATCGAGGGGTTAATAGAAGCTGTGCGCCAGATACCTGCCCTGTGGGACAAGAGGGCCACGGCATACAGCGCACGAAGGGCGGAGAAAGATGTTCTTTCTCTGAAATTGAAATTGTTCTGAAATTGTAATTGTTCTGAAAGACTGACACACTAAAACCGTAAAAAGCGAAAAACTCGCAAAACTCGCAAAAGCGTCTGTTAAAAAGCGAAAAAAGCGCAAAACTCTCGTTTGCTAAAACAAGTAAAAACCAAAAATGTTTACACGTGGAGACAGTACTTAACAAAAACACAATAAATATTATAACAACACAATGCTGAAAACAGCGAAGCAATACGCTGTTTTTTACATTACAAGAAGCCAATAAGTTACAGATCTGCCTTTACAGATGATCCAGCTAATGTGCATCCAACAAAAGAGCAAGGAGTAAACGAGCAAACATAAAAGACGGGGAGCTCTGGCCCTGTTGGTGTTTCTCGGGACACTTGTGTTTGTTTGGCACACACACGTTTGTTGTTCAGCAGACAATACTGCATTCAGTCAGGCAACGCCTACTGCCTGTCACATAACACGCAAACACTGTCTGAGAGCGCCCACCTACTGACAGACGGTATCGGCCAGCTCAACGATCCATCTATCTATAGTTATCCTAAGAATGGCATACCCTGCTGCGTGACGAGAGAGACTTATCCCAAACGAGCAGCGGGGACGGCTATTCTAGCCACAATAATACCAACAGCCACTAATGAAAACATACCTGGCTTACCCAGCGGACAGCAGGTCACGTTAATAGAAACGGATGGTTGTTGCGTCGCCGACCTTCCGTGCCTGGTGGTGCCGTGACTGACGCTCCTTTCCTGGGCAGCCTTTACAGAAAACTAATCTCTTCACACCAAGCCACGAGGACGTGCAAACGGACAGCAAGAGAAAAACATCAGACCAGATACGGCAGGGTAAAAACCAATGTCACATAAACATATTCTCCACCGTTGCTCCGCATATCTCGTTTGATGACATTGCGCCCTAAATACGAGGGGCGTTCAAAAAGTTCTCGGCCCAACCATGAAGGAGTTGGAATTTCGGCCTGCAACGCGGTGTGTTCAATGATATGTTATTGGGATGTCCACTTACGTAGCCATTAACCAATCTGTCCTGTGATTGGTTCAGGCTGCTAATTAATCGTAGCATAGTTTGCTATTCCCGGTCAGAATGGGCGACGCCCAGAAGAGAACAGTGATTTGGTTCATGTATTGCAGAAAAATGCACCAAACGTTATTCACGAAAAGCTAGTGCCAACACATGTTGAGGTTTGTCTTTCTTACAGTAGCGTCAAAAAGTGGGCATCTCTGTTCAATTTTGGTCAACAGATCATTAATGGTCACCCCCGCAGTGGCCAGCCATCAACAGCATTGACTCAAGAAAATATGAAAAATAAGCACTTCTTTGTGAAAAATGACAAATGTTATGGTCTGAAACAACGCAGCAGAAGCGGAGTTGTCTATCAGGTTCCTCAAAGCCATTCTTCGACAGCGTATTAATATGTATAAGATCTCTGCAAGATGCATCCCCGTTTGCTGACTCCAGAGGGAAGGCAAACTCGAAAGGAGGCGTAACGCGAAAATTTTGGCCCCTATATCGAATATCCAAAAGAGTTCATTGAACTACTTGTTACCGTGGAGGGACTGTGGGTGTCACACATTGACCCTCAGGGCGTGACCGAGTTGCACAAGTGGAAGCACACTGAGTAAAGGCCACCAAATGTGTGCGACGTGTTTAAGTCAGACGGCAAGGTGACAGTGGTTGTATTTTTGGATGATGGCGGGGCTCTGCTCGTCAACTTTCTAAAACAGGGGCGCACTGATGAATGTTACACCTCCCTTCGATAACAGTAGCGAGCAGCAGATATCAAGGAGAGAGTAGGGAAGCTGTCTAAAAGTGTGCGCCTGATCCAGGGCCACGTACCAGCACACATGAGCAGGGTGACGATCAGCGAAGCAGTGAGCTGTGGCTTCGAGTTGTTGTCACAGCCACTTTTTTCTCCGTACCTTGCACCCTCAGGTTGCCACCTCTTCCCCAACATAAGGAAATTGCTTAGCAGTGGCAACTTCGCTGACAGTAAGGAGACAAAAGCAGCCGTCTTGGACGTGCCAGATGCGTCCAAAACCCATTTGGCTATGGAGACCCAGGGGCCTCTCGCGAAGCGCTGCGCGAAATATTTTTGTCTTAACGCTGGTTATTTGACTAAATGAACATTTTTGGTCTAATAAGTCGACATCGTATCTCTGCTCCTTCATGGTCAGGCCGAGAACTTTTTGAACGCCCCTCGTACATACGGGAACAAAACAGCTCGTTAAAAATGTGCCGGCGTAGGCATATGACGTCATGCCTACAAAACACGGCTGCTGAGTCGGCGTGGGCAGTTTCGTCGCCGGTCGAACGGGAGCCTGTCCGGCGCATCTGTCAGACGTCGGGACATCAAACAGGTGTGCCCCGAACCGGCCTCGCACCGGTCGACCGGATCGCCCACAGTAGACCAGCGCTGCGGCGCAAACAACACGATCAACACGCAGGTCCAGAGACGGCCGGCGGCACCATACGACCGACGGTGACCGATGCGGCCCGGGTGTCCCTAAAACCCAATCATCATCAGAGCGGCCCGATCGCGTGTGGCGTCCCACGGGGCTGCCACCTGATATTGAGCGGCGCAGAGCTGCCGTCTGCCTGCGTTATGCCCCGTTTGGGGAGCAGAGTAGCGTGCCACTCCGTGTCGGAGGTGAATCGCCTTTCCGGGCCGAGCCCGGCTTCTGGTCGCCGACGGCCGAGCCGGGATATTGGCGGGATAGAGGACCGATACCGAAGACGGGAATGAGAGTTCAAGACCAGAGGCCACGCGGAATGAATCACCAACGCATGGCCGGAGTACTACCTGACAGGAGACCGGTTGGGGCTGAAGACCGGAATCCTAAAACGGGACCAAAGGTCAAGATCCAGCGTGATGAAACATCGACAAACTTCACGCCAAGACCGTCAGTTTCCACCACACGAAAGTCCTCACACAGGTGTCCAGATCTCATCTCTGCGCTACGAGTGCTGAAGACAACTTTGCTCCCACGCCATACCATCGCCTCTATAGCAGCGTTGCGGCGGAACGAGATCCGAAGAGCAGACCGCCTCCTCTCTCCCAGCACACCAGCCGGCTGCTGACGAAGGGCTCCCGACACGTCCCACCGGCGCCGCCAATACAGCTCAGCGCTGACCGGGCCGCACGCACTCAGCGATACAGCACGTCAGGGCCACTCGGCACACCACACTGGGGAGTTTCCAGAGCCGCGCCGGAGAGCCGCTGGGGAGGGGACGGCGAGGCCGTCCGGGGGGCGGGGGGTCCGGCTGACCGCGGCCGGGAGGTCCAATATACGGATACCGTGGGTGGGGAGACACGGACACAGCTGGGGAGACAGGGGGAGACACAGACACAGCTCTGGAGACACGACACAGCTGGGGAAGACAGGGGCACAGCTGCGGGAGACACGAAGACAGCTGGCGAGACACGGCACAGCGGGGGAGAAACGTGGAGACACGGTAGCAGCTTGAGATAAAATCGACACCTTTTTTTAAAGCCCACATTTGTTCTCCCGTGAAGTTCAGACAAGTTGTTTAGAAACCTTCAAAAAAGGTACAGTCACTCGATTTTTCTCAAGTTTGTCTGTCTTGGCAGATCAAGCAATGCCAGAGCAAGCTTACGAACACACAAATTTGATCAGGATCGGACGATTGGACACTTCTAAAAAGAGATCTTTCGTGCTTCCCGGAAATTCACCGGAGAACAGATGTGGGGTTAAAAAAAGGTGTCGAAATATCACGACAGGCGGATACACTGTGATACACGGTCACCGATGAGGAGACACATCTACCACAGGAGAGACAAGGTCACAACTGGGGAAGACACGGTCGGTCACCGCTGCCAACCGCGGAGAGAAAGTCCCAGGTGCCGCGGACGAAATTTAAGTAGCCGGGGACATCTAAAAACGGCACAGAAATAGCTAGTGGTGACAAATCCATGACTTCGAGAGAAGCGGCTAAAACTGCCCGGGCATCAGGACATATTTGTAGAGTGTCCCATTTTAAGACAGTTGGCACGGTATGAAGCAATCTTAAATTCAGTCTCAGGGAACTCTATGGCTCGGAAATAATAAACCGCGGCAGTACAGCCGGAATCTAGTGAGTGCCGCAGCATCCTGGCAGTGTGCCGACAGACGTCGGTTGGCAAACTCGGGCCGGCCGGTGACGCCAGCGCACCTACGACCGTTCGCCACCGGAGAGCGAGGGTTGGCACCGTGCCGCTGCCTACCTACCTGGCGAGTGGGCATGCACGGACCGGCGAGGGGGTGAATTCCGCGGGCGCAGCTCCCACGCTCCCCACACACCGTCCGTGTGCCGCTGCCGACCTTCCCCTCCGCCGCACCCAACGACCCCAGCACACCGACTGACGGGCCGCCCGGCTGTCCCACGTACCGCCGTCCCCACACCGCCCGCCAGGTGGCAGTCACTCTCACTGAGGTCGGCCGATGCGCTCCCAGGGGCGCCGGCGCTGCCGCCCATAAACCGGCCTCATCTCGGCCGGCTGATGTTACAGGTTGGGGAATTGGTCGACGGAGCGTCGGTCGACAATCGCGGCAGCTCTCAGATGGAGGAATCAGATAAGGTCGCCGCTCGTGTGCACTGCAAACTGCAAAGTGCTAACTGAGAACAATTGAACAGGCCACGTGAATACTATGTTATGTGTTTATCATACATACAGCACCGTTCCTTTGCTCCACGCGGTTAAGTCAGTCGACACTCAGAAAACTGATATTCCAATGAGGTAACGCAATCATTGAAGGTTGTCAAGGAATGTTGCCACACCACACAGGCTTCCAATGCTCAAAACGACAACCTTGCGTTCTAGTTAGCGTCGACTTTGAGTTTTAATTGGTTTGGCTCTATACAAATGTTTCTTCTTCCTCATGAAACAGTTTACAAGAGTATCGCTACCGAAAACGTGGTAAAGTAGGCTTATTTAGTCATATAATTGCACCCCAAGGAGGTTAAGCGCAATATTCACGTCGAACGAAAAAAAAAATATATCACACTCCACAAAACGAAGGTCAGAGCGGCCAGGGGGACAGAGTGACGAAAGGGCGAGGAGTGAAGACAGAGGGCAGATGGGAAGCGAACGAGCAGTCATTCCACCATCGGGCGGTCCTGAGGCAGCCCTCTGTACTCACCGGTCAGTGAAGCGAGAGGCGGCCGGAGTACCTCACATGGCGACTCTGGTCACGGACTAACGAACCGCGGACGCCAGGGCGAGTGCGGACTGCGGAGCGGGGACGGGCGGCTGCAATCTGCCGGCACAGACACCCAGCCGTCTCCGCCTCAGAAATCTCACACGGGGAACCACCCAGGCCGGCACTGACACCGGCTGTGTATAAGTGCAGTTGCACTACGCAGCTGGCCGCCACAGCCCACAAATGTTGTGTGCACACTGCACATGTTCGATAGATAAATAACCAGCATATGTGCATAGTGCATACGATCAATAGGCAATGACCAGCATATGGGATGGGATGAAAATAATTTACCGCCTTTGTCTGCCATTTCAAATAAGCTCGTGTAATGATGCTCACTATTGCTAAATATGAAATGAGGAACGTTTGCTGAGGGTCATAGATTGGCCTTGAGGTTGGGAAACCTGTGAGCGCACGGCATTCGGCATTGCATGTGTTTGTCAGTGTTTCGGAAATTTATCGGACATTAAGACGAGCCTGAAAAGCCGTAAGAGTTTTAACGACTCTCGAGCCATTAACGGAGTACGGCTCGGTATAGGGCCGGTGTCTCGGCCGGCTGACCCGGCGCCATCAATTCGCCGCTCGGATCGGCGCTGGGGGCGGGACGGCCGGCCGGCGGGCGCGACGGCCGGCCCAGGGAGCAGAGGTGAGCACTCCACTCTGTTCGGCGATTAATGACACACGTCGACCCGCAGCGCGGAACGCAGCGGTTAGGGGGAGCTCGCTGCCTTCTGGCCGTATTTGCGGCTAGCGTGCTGTGTCGGACATTATACAAGGACAAATATCGAGCCTGATGGCACTGTGCCCTGCACTGACACCCTGAGTATACCTATACTGAGCCAGGCAAGGCAAAACATCTCAACTTTCCACAAATTATGGTGTCATTTGGAAACAGCCATTACCTACTACAGCTGCGACATGCCAGACATATTGGCAACTGTTGGTTATTCATGAAACTAGCTATACGTAAAGCTCGACAGTGACACCTTGCTTTTGGCTTCTCTTTTGGCTTTGACCGACCCAAATTTGGCTGACACACTTCCGATTCGAAGCCACTCCGTTTGCTCGTGTGTTCCGAGAGTTGAGTCAGTGGATGCCGCGAAGGGATGACTTCATGATCGGCAATGACTATACCGCCGCAGTCCGTGTCACTGCATGCAACCGCTTCGCGTCAGCAGCACATTGCTGAATCTCTGTTATCAGTTATCACTGTAACATCATCTTCGTGAGTCAGCCAATCCTCACACAGCGGCATGCAGTGTTGTGATTCCCAACGCTCAGAGCTCGACAGAAAGGAAACGTTGTGCGATCCGGCGGGAGGAAAACAAGACAGTGTCGTCCCCAATGACCCGCCAATAAGGGCTTCCTTTCACATAACCACACCACGTCGCCGGTCTCGGCCGGCCGGTGCTGCAGCGGCGCCGGTCGACCGTCGGCCAGTTCATCTCTGAGCGCGACAGCCGCCGATAGGCCGTGATTACCCGGCTCCCGAGTCCCGACCGGTCAATACTGGGGCCGGCGGAACGGCTGAACGGCCGGCCGGCCGCTGCCATAACCACGCCGAGATATCGGGGCCACCGCCACCCACGAACCCACCCCCCCTCGACCCCCCTCCGATTAATTGCTCGAGCCGCCCCCCCCCCTGCCTGTCTACATCAGGGTCACTGTCACCCCTCTCCCTCCGTCTAATCCCCTCACCCCACTCCCTCCCATCCCCTCACCCCATTCAACTGCTCAAAACGGCTCAACGACTCGACCCTCTGTGGTCTCCCTACATCGGAACGACCGTCGTCACGTCCCCCCCCCCCCCCCCCTGTCGTTGCTTATACGGATAGAAGCATCTAACCGCACTCTGCTGGCTCCTGTCCACATCAAAACTACATTCAGCCCAATCCCCCTTCCTCCCTCCTACCCCACCACCATTGTTCACACAGGGACAACCAACATACCACTGCTTCATAGCAGCCAATGTCATCCATCTTATCCCCTTGACCCCTCCAATGTTCAGACTGACTAACTGGCTCACCCCTGCAACAGAAACCCTACTGCTGCTCATAGCAACACATAAGCTGGTCTTGCACACTCTTTTTCTATAATCCAACCTTAGTTGGTCAGTGTACAGCCATCTGCCCCGCCTTCTAACTACCCAGCAATTCAAATTACTGTTGGCTAGCTTATGCTAATTGTCTGCATATATCACACTAGGTCACAAGTACCTACCTACACATATCATTTAACAGCAGTATTCGTTAGATCATACAGTAAATACTAACTGCTACAGCATAGGGATCCATCAATATGTTTGCTTGTATTGTTAGAATCCAGTAGTGGTTAGATTTGCTCACTCTTGACAACTGGGGTGGCTGTGGGTACAAGGTACAACTGGGGTGGATGTTTTTTTACCAGAAACAGATCCAGATAATCTGAGTTTAAGACAGTAGCCTCATCACATAAGACTTTTGGCATCTGATGGTGATAATCTGAGGTTGATGGGAGCAGCTGCAAGTGAAGCATATTTCATTCACTGAGTTAGATTGCATGCCAGCCCATAAGGCAAGTAAAACAATGGCCTCTTTCTTTATTATTGATCCTCAAGAGTCCATAATTTACTAGACAGATGGCAAGAAGTGGGGCATGTTAAAAAAGCTGGTGCACTTAAAAGCTATTTGTCATCGGCCAGAAAATGCTTCTGAAAACTACAAAAGACCCACCATATTACCTAGTCAATATGATATTTCAATTCTCATTAAGCACCAAACCAGTAAGTATCCACTAACCAGAAATCTCACTCTTACTGTTCCAGCTCCTAGCAAGCTTGACTAGACCAGACCACGCACTGGCAGATCCAAGGGGGATTAGGGGCAAATGTTCCTATTTGGGCCAAGTGCTAATGCTCCCCTCCCCAAATGCTCTCCTCTAAGCACCCAAAACTGATGAAACTTTGCAATTTCTGTAAGAATAGAAAAGACTTTACACCTTTTATCAGTAAATGTTTGATTGAACTGCAAGGAAGTGCATTAAGAAATCAGAATAAAGGATTTTCTAATTTAAGAAAACTTTTGGGGTATGCCTGGTGCCCCGCTTCCCGCCTCCAGCATCAGAGACCACCTTCCACATTTATGGCAATGGGGCCTGTTTCTTTGTGAAGTACCTATAATAGAATAGGTACCTAGTATTCCATGATGCATTGGCAGTACAGTGGGGGAAACTGTGGTCAAATCTTCTATTTTTGGAAGCCTTCCATTTTTGGAAGGACCTTCCATAAATGGGTATGCATTTTCCAAAAATGGAAGGCTTCCAAAATTGGAAGGTCTAATCTCAGTGTTCCCAACTGTGATTCACATTCTTTGATTTAAGTTACGGCCTTTTTAAATGTGTAACATTAATAGTTGATTTTGCCATTTATGATCATTGATATAAGGAGAAGCAGCAGTGCTAGTGTTGGTAATACAGGCATGCTATGTCAATGTACATAGTGATATAATAGCATGGTGTCCTGGCGCACTGCTCTCTTTTTCTACTTCTAGAGGACACATAGAAATTCAGAAGAGAAAACAGCTGGTCAATAACCAACCAGGAGGAACACAGCTATAGCCCTGACAAAAAATGGTTTAAATTAAACTTACTATTCCTCATATAAATTGAAGATTCATGGTCCTTCGATAGAAAGTAACACGAAAAACGGCGCAGCAACGCCTATTTAATTCGTCCCATATTCCGGAAAAAACATTGAAAAATGACGAGACCTCCACCCAAATGTTTGGCAAAAGCCTTAAAAAATTGAAATCAACCACACAATATGCTAATAAATGCAGAAAACGGCAACAAATACAAGTTTTACTCGCCACTACACTCCCGAAACCGCCGCACTCTGTCCAGACAATTCCGCACTGTAAATAAAGTCGGCGGTATCGAACAAGCATGGCCCGTCACTAAAGTACTTTTAAGGATATTTACTTTTCGTTTTTGATGCTTTTTGCTTACAAAATGTTTGATAAAGTCTTATAAAACCATCGTTTGTCGGTAAATTTTTGTCAATTTTCCACGACTCATTACTTTGAAAAATTACCTAAAATACATCCACGCTAGGATTTAGGCATCCACGCTAGATTATGGACACTTCACTATGGCGAATAGAAAGCGACCAGGGGCGATAGTCGCATTTGCCTCATGTTCGGCGGAAATCGGTAAGTTCCAACATATGCGCAACATTTTCTATATTTGGGTACGATGACGTCGTCAGCGTACCCATTTTTGGAAGGTGCGTACCCATATATAGAAAATCCTTCCAAAAATGGAAGGCTTTCTAAAAATGGAAGATTTGACCACAGTTTCCCCGACTGAGTAGGCATCACATCAGTGGGAGGAGCAGGTGGCAGAGCTTCCAAAGTATGACATCACACAGAATATTCTGCCGCGGAATGACATGATGGATTTTCATGATGATAGGGGTGTTCACGGGCACCGCACACTGCTGCGTGCGGTGTGTGCGTGCGGTGCGTACAGCAGGCATGGGGGTAGGGGATGGGTAGGCGGTTCTGACGTCACGGCTGAGTGCGGTGGACGGTCCACTGTGGCCAGTCCTGACCGGCCACAGCAATCGCTGTGTGCGGTGACGGAAGGCTGACGTAGGGACGCAGTGGGCAGAGCTTCGAGGCTGTGTGCAGTCCGACCGCACACGGGGCCCGTGAACAGCCCTCATGATTGTTTTGCTATTAGCATAGGTATTCAAAAAGGCGCATCAAGTGATTGAACTGAGGGGCGGTTGTTTCTTCTTGTGGGGATCTCATGGGAGGTGCAATAGCATGAATTGGCGAGTGAGAGTACCAAATATTCTGCCGGGTGTGAATTCACAGGGCCCTTGATCAGGATCAGGATCCGCCAGGCGCCAATAATGAGACCACGTGCCTCGCCCGGATGGCTGGATCTAGGAGATTAAGAACTTACCTGCACTTGTCCTTTTTCTATCTGAGACCGGTTTCCAGCAGCGCCTGTTCTATCAGTCCCACTTTTCCCCCTTCCCCATACAGCTTTCACAGCCCAAGCTTGCAAACCTCCTCTCCGTTCCCCTACTCCGCAGGCAGCGAAAACAACAGGTCAAGGTTTATCAAAATGAGCTAAATCATGTTAAATCCACTTGCTTAGATTTAGGTCTTAAGAATTACGCAAGGAATTATAGTTTTGTAAAATTTTCAGTTATTCGGCAAAGTATCTTTATTTTCTACCAGTAACAAGAATAAAAATTTAGAAAAATATAGCTTAATGGTAGATAAATTGCTGAATTACATCTATTTTGATTAATATCTTGTATATGACGTCAACAATGAATGAAAATGATTTTTATTAAGACATATGATGCGCATGTGCGACAGTCAGAAATAATACACAGCACGCACGGGTGGTGGCAAGGCTCGCAAGGCTATATAAACCGGTGGTGGCATGGGGGTTTGGGGACTGTTATTTTATTATTATTGAAAAGAAGTGCATGCTTTTTTGTCCCTGAAGTAAGCAGCTAAGTCTGAAACCTACCACTTCAGCAATTCATACTTTAATTTACAATGGCATTCGTTCTACGAGGACCAGGCTTGAGGAGGGGCGTATCCGTGATAAGGCCAACCTGGTAAGTAATCTTTATTCATTCTTTTTGTAATTTAAAGTAGCTATAAAACATTTCAGTTTACAGACCTTCAAATTTATATGCCATTTGAATTATTCAAGTGGTCGGTCGACAGTCACTTTGTTTTAAGTGTGAACTATTCCTATTTGATCTTATGAGTTATGTCTATTACCTTTCCAGTCAAAATTGAGATTGAGATGTGGTTTTGGTATGTCAATTTGAATTGCCAAAGGACATCATAAATAATTGAGAAGTATGTGTGATAGCATGTGATAATCCTATTTGCTGTCACTTAAAATCATTGAAAGATCAAGATGAATATTGCATTTACTGAGTCATGTTGCAAAATGCCTTTTTTTGTCATGTGCCTGAAAAATAAATGATTTGTTCTACCCTTCAGCTGCACCATTTTTGCTCAAGATATCTACTAAAGTTGAGTTCCATTCGACTGGATAAACTTTGTGTGGCTAAGAATGAAAAAATGCTAGTCATGTAACAATGTCTAATGAGATGTCTGCTGAACAGGCTGGGTATGACCAGATGGCACACACCAGATGATAGGAACTTCAGCTCAGAGGGACCAAAAGCCCCTGATGACAAGCAAGATAGACCCACACCAAAGGACAAGGATAAACTGAAACAAGAAGAGGCCAGATCAAAACTCAATAGCCTGCTAGAGTCCATTGAAAAGGTATCCATAGGTTACATATATTTGTGAAACTTCTTTGCTCATATAATTGAACAGTAGTGGTGTCATATAATCTTACTGTTGTGATGCAACTTTAACAAATACCCATATCAACATAATGTAAAGATGAAAAGTTATTTAGGACCTCAATTTTATCAAGATAACCAGTTAGAGGGTGGTTGTGTTTGCTGCCAATGGAACAGTTACTGTGCTGTTGAATTGGTAGTGAAGCTTAGCTACATCAGTGGTAAGGTAACCACAGCAGCTGAAGAGTTCATGTGGTATCTCATCCGCTCTGTGTACCCTGTCCATTGTCTGCGCTCTGTGTAATCGTCGGCGTGTGACTGTCAACAGCAACGCACGGTGGCACCGTCAGCCGCCGACCGCGCCGGTCAGGGCGTGTCTGAGCGACTGGCCCGACCCGGCGGCCGGCCTCGGCCCAAAAACGTGGTGCCCAACAAGAAGCGCGCTCCGACAGCGGCGGCGGAGAGCGGCGGAGCGCCGCACCGACCACAGCGGCAGCCGACGCTCGGTAAAGGCGAACGGGGCTCGGTCAGGGCGAGCTTACGGCGAGTGGGACCCATTGAGGGTCAGTGGGGCTCAATCAGGGCCAGCAGGGCTCGGTGAGGCTGAGATGAGAGGAGCGGGCGAGAGGCGAGGGCCAGCGCCCAGCGGGGCTCGTTGGGGGTCAGCTGGGCTCGGTAGGGTGAGAGGGGCTCAGCGGGACTCGGGGAGGGGGCCAGCGGGGCTCGGTGGGTTGAGAGGGACTCAGTTGGGGCAAGAGGGGCTCGATGGGACCGGTAGGCGGTACTCTCGTGTGTCTGATCTGTCTGTTATTAGTCTGCTGTCTGGTCCGGTCCGTTTCTATCTTATGTTTGATCCGTCCACCGCCGGTGCCGTTTTTTATCTATATAAATATTTGGTCTGTCCGTCGCCGGTCCGTTTGTCTGTTGTTCTGACGTTAGTCTCCTGTCCTACAGACGAGCAGGTGGCGGCGGCCGCCCGTGAGGTGGCTTCTACGCTGTCGGGCGACCCAGCCCAGACGGAACGCGACCTGCTAACGAAACTGACCGGGGACCCGGAACAGCCAGCCGCCGGTCAGGCACAACTCAGGTGCGTGCTGAGCTATAGTGATGCAATAGAAGGAATGCTGGAAATGCTGGCTCAGTCAGCTGTAGCAAGCTGAGTTATCTGCTGTTTGTGTTGTGTTGGATATTTTCCGTGCGATTGTAACGCTTATGGATCGCCCGTGGTGCCGGCAGTGCAGTGGGCTGTTTTCCCCGCTGTGATCAGTTGGTCAGTCTCAGCCCTGACGGATCTCCCGTGCTATCCACAGTGAGCTGATGTCCGGTATGAAGGTGGACCAGCGGCCGGCGGAGGCGGACCGTCCCGGCCGCTCCCAGCAGGTGCGTCGTCAGGTGGGCGACCAGCGTGCCGAGACCGTGCGGCAGGCGCGCAGAGAGCGACCGCCGGCCGCGCCGCGACAAGGCGGATCCGTCATCGACGACGTGGACCTCAATAAGGGCAACCGTCTGGGCATCTTTGACAACCTGCCGCCCCCGGAAGCATCCACAGGTGAGTTTAGGGTGACCGGACTCTGTCGGGTCCGCTTGTCGTTCGATGTGTGTGCGCGGTTGGACGATTCAGGGGTGTGCTCTTCTGTCGCGATTTCCACAGCTGTAACGTTAAGTCATGTGGGGATAGACTGGCGGTATATGCCGCCCTGTGCCAGTGGCGGATCCAGGATTTCGTCAAGGGGGCCATACGGTGTTGTGGTGCCACCCCCCCTCCCTAAAAAATCCACGGATTCGGCCACTTACTTTTCGGGATGGTGCCCCCTCAGACCCGGAGAGAGTGCTCCTTCAGACCTCGGATTTCGGAATGGTGCTCCTGGAAACTTGGAATGGTGCCCCCGGAGACAGACTTCGGGATGGTGCCCCCGGAGACTTCGTGATGGTGCCCCGTCTGTCCTCAGACCTCGAGATGGTGTCCTCAGACCTCGCGATGGTGCCTTCTCCGACCTTGGGATGGTGCCCACGGAGAACTCTGGATAGTGCCCCCGGAGAACTCGAGATGTTGCCCCCGCGGACCTCGGGATGAAAATAGCCCCACCCGAGGCGAGGGACAGAAATGGAGACCCCGAAAACGGTACCCTATTTCGATAGACCTTCTGGATGGTACCCCCTTAGGAGACCTCTGGGTTGAAGCTCCCGTCGGTGACCTCCGTGATGAATTAAAAAAAAAAACTCCGTGATGGTGCCCCCCGGAAGGCCCAAGGGGGGGGGGGTATGGCCTCCATGCCTCCCCTTGGATCCGCCTCTGCCCTGTTCAGCTGTGATACCCGAACGGAGAACGATGCGGGTCGTTTGTGCTGCACAGAGACTGACCGTACAGCGTTAATCTTTTGCAGAGGTGGCGCCACAAGCCAGCCATTGGGAGAGAATCCACGCGCGGGAGCTGCGCCTGAGCGTGGCCCACCCGCCGACCAACGCCTGGGAGGAGATGGTCGTCTGGACGGAGCAGGGCAAACTCTGGCACCTGCCCGTCAACAACGAACAGGGTAAATATCGGTTTTAAACGGTTCAGGTTATGGCTAGAAAATAATGACCCAAAGGCCTCAGAACACCCGACAGATTCCTGGTGCGCAGATGTCTATGAATGACTTATTTTCTAGTATCCTGACATTGGAATTATTTCAATTAAATCTTAAATGGAAACCAGTTTCGTTTAAATTTTGGAGCGGCAGAATTATCACTCGAGGTGTGGTTATGTAATGTATGATGCCGCTGCCCGCCCCAATAGGGTGCTTTGGGAATTGGGATTCCGGGCAAGGGCCTAATGAACCGGTGGTCGTTTTTTCTGGCTGACGACCATTTCCTGTCTCGATCTTTCGTCCGTATATCCGGTGATCAGTTTCTGTCTTGGTCTGCCCCCTCCCTCTCCCCACCCCCACCCCCCACACCCCGATAGCCATCGCCCGTCTCTGTATGTCCCATGGACCATCCGTTCATCTCGGCCTGCCGTTGGCCTGTCTGGTGACCGGCCATTTCCCGTCTCGGTCCCCCTGTCTGTTGGTATTCGATGACTCGGTGTCTGACCGCGCGCTGACCGCCGTCCGCCAGGTCTGGACCAGGAGGCAGAGGTCGGCTTCCACGAGCACGTGTTCCTCGAGGAGCGATTGGAGCCGTGGTGTCCGCCGCGCGGCCCCATCCGCCAGTTCATGGAGCTCGTCTGCGTGGCGCTCGGAAAGAACCCGTGGCTCACCGTGCAGGAGAAACACGAGCACATCGAGTGGTTCCGTGAGTACTTCGCCGGCAAACAGAAGTTGCTGCAGGAGCTCAAGGCGGTGTGATGAGCAGCCAAAGTGATAGTATCGTAGACAATATAAGAACATAATGTCATGGTGTATTTGTGACAACTCGACACGGATTTATTGCAACGCGGCACTGATTTAGAACACGGGACCAAAGGCCTCCCCGGGACAGGACAGGTCGCTGCAGGGGGGGGGGGGGGAGGACTACAGGGGCACGGGCGTGCTGAGTATATGACCAGAGGTCACCGTTAGGCTGTGAGGTGACTAGAGCTGCGTGGGCAGGCACGACTATGAACCCCCGACTAAAGCAACGATCTGCGATTGTGCGAAGGCAACATCTCTCTGCCGCTTGTTACAGAACTCAGTTGCTCGTAAGCGACACACTAGCTCTGTAGTGCTGGCAGGTAAACTCTGGGCGCCCATTCCTTTTCTAAAAGTCGTTGTACGCTCTCTGGTGGTGAGCTGTGGGCGCCCACTACTTTCATAAAACTTCAAATCCGCTTCACAATACCGAATTTGTGCAACCTTTGAAAGACGTCACAGCGATTACAATTTGTGTCACCAATATAAATGCGCCACCTATCGCCACCTGCAGGCAGCCGTCAGCGGTCCTGCACGTGCGTTCTGATAATCGTACGGCAGGCGCCGGCTGCCTTTCACGACTGCAGCAAGCACTAAACTGAACAAACACTGCTGCGGCCGGCTCAATGACGCCCCCGGCCAGTCGCAGCAAGCAACAGAAACAACAGTTCTTGAACACGTGCAGCACCCAGCAGCGACGAGCTTGCTCGGGAGGGAGCCGGGTCTCACTCGGCGGCTGGCTGCTCGCCACACTTTAGATTGTCCACCTCCTTACACACGTCCTCGAAGATCTCGTCCACAGAACGCTCGGCGTTTATCTGCGGACAGGAGCAAACTGTCAGTTCAGGCAGAGGCAGCAGCTGGGAACAGGATATGGAGGCGCAGCCTGAAGGAGCGCGGGTCGGTACAAAAAAAAAAGAATAAGTGGCAGCAAGTTGGACCGGAAAGCAATGCTGGAATTTGTGTTGGAAAATAGACCGAGGGGCGAACCAGGGAGCGAGGCACTCGTTATTACCGTGGTGCTCAAATTCAGTGAGCTAAAATTTAGTGAGTCAACTAAGATTACTTTACTTATAATGTCAACTGCAGCTGTCCAATATTTTCCTTCAATTTTGATCTGTGGTTGAAGAGCCTTTGGGGAAACCAGGCACGGATGAATCGGCAAAAATGCTAGTTACAGGCCACATTTAGCAGAGCTTCTCCGCTCAGACACTCGTGACGGGCACACCAAGCGGCCATCACGGACGACGCAATAACAACGGGGACACCCGTCAGCACCAAGTGACAGAGGTGCGACACGTGGCCCGGAACCGCACTGTTCAGCGGCGAGCCCAGTACGTCCCGACACCGCGCAGTAGTTTAAACATTCACATCCGTCCTGATTGACCCGCTGAGCACCCGATCAGTGATGCATATAGGATGATCGAAGGAACAACCGGCAATGAAATGAATGATGGAGGGGACTGCGTCGGAGAAAGGATTTGAGTGCGGCAATGTACTACAGAGAGATCAGAACAGCAGCAGAGAACATGACGCAGGAAAGTGAGATTTGAGATCCTCGCCTGCCAGCAAGCAGCGACGGCAAGGTAAACGCCTAGATTTGCGATGCGAGTGGCCACTGACGCACCCTTGCGTTTACCCTCGGGAGCGTCCCCCTCATCTCGCCGTTCTGGAGCGCTCACCGTCTTGCAGCGCTGCTCGTAGTGGCACACCACCGGCTGGCTGTGCTCGTGGAACGTCTGCAGGCGCTTCTTGATGGTCTCCTCGTTATCATCCACGCGGCCGGAGGTCTCTCCGCGCTTCATCAGCCGCTGGGTCATCACCTCGTCCGACAGCTCAAAGTAGATGACCAGCGTGCAGGGACACACCTGCAGCAGTGGAGACAATCAGTGGCGGTGAGAGAGACAATTCAAGATCCCCGCTTCATGTGCTATGGATAGACGCGCACAGGAGGAGCAACAACTGCCGTTGGCAAAGTTCCAAAACACATAGACCCTCGGATGGGGACAGTCGCAACTCACAGCAACAGTCGACAGCATTGGCCATATCGTCCAAAGCATAAAGATAAAAAGCACAATCACCATTAGGAAGGCCGTCAGTCCTGCCACTGCACAGTACACGACGGCACTCGCAAGGGAACGACAAGCGGCGGCGACAACCGAACAGGTTATAGACACCAGTGCTACGTCGGTGGCCGCCCGAACGCACCCATACCGACCTGCTCCTCGAATTTGACGGCCTGCTCCACCTCGCGCGGGTAGCCGTCGATGAGGAAGCCCTTGCTGGTCTCCAGTGAGGTGATCATAGCCTCTCGGAGGAGGCGGAGCACCGTCTCCTGTGGAGATAGAAGATAGTGATTGAGTGTATCGGACCGATTAATATCGTGCATTACCAACAGATTACGGGGAAGACCAATGACCCACACATACACCCAACCACATCGTGCCAAAGTGATTGGCATAACCTAAACCAACCCACTCAAAGGCTATCCGTCCAGCTCTAACCTTCCTGGAACAATAGCCCTGTGTGTGTGGCAGCTGGCACCGATCAGAATTACAAACACATCAAGGTGCGCTGCGGAGAGCCGTGCCAAAACGCCGCCCCCGCCCCGACTGCACATCGCCGGGACAGCCTCCGGCAGTTCCCCTTCCTCTCCTCTCCCCCTCCCCCCTCATACACCGGCGGTTCCCTCCCCGACGGGAGGGGAGACACTGACCAGGGGCACCAGGTCGCCGGCCTCCATCGTGTCTTTGATCTGCTTGCCGAGGTCGGAGCCCGACTCGACCTCGGCTCGCAGCAGGTCACCCGAAGACAGGTGCGTGAAGCCGTACTTGGCCACAAGTTTCTCACACTGGGTACCCTTGCCCGAGCCGGGACCCCCTGTCGGTCAAAAGTATGGCGTTAGTGATAACTTCCCAGCGGGCTCGGTGGCTCGCTAGTGAAAACAAAATTAAGCAACCACCAGTTGAGCTTCCGTGTTATTCTTGTGCACAAAAAAGGCACTGTCCGAGTAGGCTTGCTTACGAGCAGAGCACTCGTCATTTCAAACTAACTAGTATGAGTGACATCAATTATTGGATTTGTAATTGCTGAATTGGAGATTGCTGATGATTGATTTATTTTTAAAAGGTCACAAGTGAGTTGATCAGATCTCAATCGAGAGCAGACCCAGTACGCACGACACGATACTTTGTAGGTATGTGCTCAAAATACGACTGTTTGTCTGGAAATTTCCTACATATCTCTTCAAACAACTCCAACCCATATTGACAGTGCATTCGCTTACCGAGCACAAAGATAACGGGCAGGTTGGACTTCGCCAGGAGCTCGGCCATTTCTGCAGCTGTAAAACAGACGGAAAATAAAGCAAGCGATTATTTGTTTATAGAATCAAATAGACATCCAAATCGGGTGCATTTGAAACTCAGGATGCCGCAGCAGAAGTGCATGAGTAAACATAATGTAATGGTACAAATATAGGCAATACAATGCATATGGAGATTGACGGAGGATGAATGCATCACATTTTCAAAACCATCCAAACCACATTAGCCAGAGCACATCCATTTCCCCTAATAATTGCCATCGGCAAAGCATACGTACGCGTTAGGTTGAGCTTGTCAGCCGCGTCCTGGGCCAGACGTTGCTGCAACAAACGGTAACCGTCAGGAACCGTGACAGCTATCGTGGAGGAACAGGGGAGCGTAGTGCCTGATGCTTGAAGTTAGGTGCGTGAAGCGTGATGTGCGGGAAGAGTCCACACCGCGGCGGCCATCGGGGGAGGGACAGGGGTGCGTGATGTGCAAGTAGACAGCAGCTTACATGCTCCGCGGTACGTGAGGTTCACACGTTACACTGGGTGCTTCGGACCTGATTTATCGAGAGTGAGGGGGCAGGATATGGATAGATGGGGAGGAGGAGAGCAGGAAGAAAGAGAGGGTGAAGGAGGTAGAGCTGATGGGAAGAGGGGAGGAATGTAGAGATAAGACGAATCATGTGGCGCCATTACGGCCCGTGACATGCACATTTCATTGCATAAAGGAAGTACACATCCCTGTCGAGCAAAATATATTCCTGCCCGGGGCCGGGATGATTCAATAAATGTCCCCGAGGTTTTTTAGCGAAAACTCCGAGGGCCGTTAGGCCCGAGGTGCTTTTCGCTAAAAAAGCGAGGTGACATTTATTGAATTCCCGGCCTTAGGGCTGGAAGGTGTTTCCCATACTTGCCAAAAAGCTCACAACTATAATTGATAGTGACGTCAGCAGCCGTGTGGTTCAACGCGTTTAACCACACCCCTTGAACCACACGGCTGACAATATTAAAGCACTGCATTAAACTTTGAAAAGTGTGGTACAGTGCACGTGCCATTAAAATGCCTGGATGTCTCGATTTAAGCATGCAATGTAGCAGGTATGGGAAAGCTATGCCATGCCTTGTTTTCAGCGCACAATTTCGACTTGCGGTAGTTGCCGTGACGACAGGAAGTTGCAGTTAGGATGTTTGGGGTCAGACGACCGTTCAAAGTTATCATTGCGGCATCGAAATCCGAGGATAAAGAAGTAACGTTCGATAAAGAGCGACTGGACAGTCAGTCATAATGAATACTTGGCTTATTCTACAAATCTACCTCACAACGTGGATCACTCTCTCTGTTCGGACACGATCCTAAGACGATTTCAAAAAAAAAAAACAATTGGGACCACCATGGGAGAGTTTAATTATTGGGTTCTGGGTTATACGCAAGGGAAATGATGAAGCAAACAAAGTGGGCCATATAAGAGGTTACCTACGTTATGAGTAGAGGTGATATAATGTATTTATAATCACCGTGGTATAATGTAGACTCAAGAGAAAGCCTGTGCTGGTCTAGTCATTTTTTGCCTCGTTTAGGCGTAGACCTCGATGAATCCTAACCCAACACCCGGCGTTGACCTTAGAAAAGTTCCCAAACACTTCGTTCTTCTGGTGCACCTAGTGAACTTCTATTTTAGGAAAGACTCTTCGATGAAGCCTGGTGCAACAACCTTAGGTAAAAGGAAATTAAAATGTTGGCACTACGTCCACAACTCTATATGCGGGGAATGCACGACGATGTGGGGAAAATGGTGGCTATCGATGCCGTTACTCTTTTGATAATCCATTTACACAAACAGGGCTTAAATTACCACATCCACTCACAGAACACATGACACGAGGTAAGAAATGAAAAGGAAGTGAACTAACATCCTATAAAGCATAAAGCAGTTACAATCATTTAAGCCCGCGTTTTGACCCACAATAGTTGTCCAAGGAGGTTCGAGGTAGCGTGATAAGCGGCTACTGTCGGCACTCGGCACATGAGCTCATCCTTGTGTTCTGTCCCGTATCAGTTACGCCTGCCGCAAACACAGCGCAGGCAAACAGGCAACGCCGATAAAGGTACCATGCTCCGACATCTCAATAAATGGAGAAATGTTCAATGAATGCAGAAATCATGTGTTTTAGAACCCACCACTTTATGCAATAAAAATGGAGATTTGATAAAGTTAACTTACGGAATGTGTGTCGATGGTAGCCGCCAGCAATTGTGACTCCTAATCAGCGTGTGGCTATCGCGGTACTTCAGGGAGTGATGCTATTGATGCAGGAAGTGCGCAAAATGTGGATCGGGGATCACTGCACTCATCACTGAATGCAGAGCAATGGAAAGAATCGCATGCAGCACCGTTTCCGATGGTTGTGGTAATGCATCAATAGGTGCACTCATAAATAAAACCCACATATTGCATATGCAAATGCATCCACATGCATGATGTGACAAAGATTGAAATCATAGGTACACCCAAAGGAATTTAAAGCACATAGTGGTGACAAACTCTGTTCAATCAATAACAACATACCTTTTTTCCACAGCATCCACCCATTTTCTCTGTTGTGTGGTGGATCTACAGGAGGTTTAGGTATACACCTCGTCAGGAAGGTGGTAGGATCTGCAGCCAAGTAGGATGCTGCAGCAGACAGAAATGCACATTAGTAAAGACTACAGTGAGGTCATTAACATGCTTTTGCTGCTATGAACTGTTCTAAGTCAGGTACTAATTACAAACAAAAAATCATACAAAGTGCAAATGTAGGTTACTACTGCATGAATGATACATGAAACTAACTTGCTAAATAAAAGCATATCATGTTTGCCAATTGCCACAAAAGGTACTGTAGCTCAGACTGGCATGCTTTCACTGTGTTAGTTGTATATAAGGGTTAAAATGCATTCAAACAGATCACATCAATTTAAAATAACTTGAGCCCAACTGAAACAATAATAACTTTAATTTCTGAATTGATTGCAGAATATAGTTAAGACATAAAATATCTAATGGTTTGAAGGATAGAAAACTAATGAAACTTGTTCAACATGTTTTAACAGACCATCAGGATTGGGATTTAGTATTGTATAAATACAAGGGCCTTATAAAAACAGGGGTTAGTAAAATAGCAGGGGTAATTCAAGTATAATGCATGTACTCGTTCGTACACATATGAACTAGGTAACTATCTCCAGAACATTGCCTTATCATAATATGAGCATTGCACAGGCAGTGTGCATCTTACATGATCTGCCCATAACTTGGTAATAGTGGTACGCAATGATGCCTGACACAAAGGATTACTGACTTTAGTGCCCTGGGATTACCATTCCTGCTCCATCACTACTGAAGTGCAAAATTTGCCATTTCCATCAGCATGTTACTTGATATTTTTAATAAACAGACCAGTTTTACCAACAGAAAAATAGCCACCTGCCGGAATTTTTTGCCTAGACTGCTTCAATACGCCCTGGGCACGTAAGCGGATGGGGCTTCACCGTTTACGCTCTGTATGTGAAGCTGTCTTTAGGCAAAAAATTCCAGTGGGCAGCTATTTTTCTGCTGGTAAAACTGGTCTCAGCTCATCATTTATGACTAGGTCACACTTCACAGGATACCGTAACCTACATGTGGTGTAGGTACCTAGGTACCTACGTGCCATTTACCAGAGGTTGAGAAATGAGAACCATAGTCAAATGACTTCCTATATGGCAAATTGATAGACATGATGAAAACAGTCACAAGATAGCACTCCAGCTTCGGAGCCATCCATTTTAGACAGAAACGGGAAACCAAACGGCATTCAAGGTCTAAAACACAACTTATTCATTCAGGTACAGTTAAGGTCATCAAAATAATAATAAAGCATAAAATTAAAATGATTTATTTCCTTTTTAACTATCATCAAGCAATTACCAAGCTAAATAGGATTGTTTATTTGTTTATATGCCTCTAGGTAAAAGGCACTAGGCAGGAATTACATCAAGCTTGACAAAGCATACAAGCTGCAATTGATCTTCTAACTCTCAGAAAGTTGAACAATATGAGGCCTCACTTGCCTTAGCGATGAAGTCAATGTTACATGCACGAAATACACATTATTTATTTATTCTTCAATGAGATTGCTCGCATTCCACACACAAAAACTCAGATTGGGCGAATGCAGCGCAGCAGAAAACAAAGTGTGACATTTATGGCGCGACAGGTGATATGGTAGCACCAAGTAGCACCTAAGGGATTCCATATTCAAAATTTTACCTATGATGAAGTTACCTACCCCGGTTTACCTCTACCCCCTTGCATCTGCTAGCTTGGGAGTTTGCAAATATTTATTGGGAGAAAAATAGCTAAGATGTAGGCAAATATCATAAATTGCTGCAATTGCATTCATAAGAAGCTGGAATAAAATAAAAGATAATTCAAACGTGAGTATGATTTCATTACTTGTCACAAAATGAGCAGACTCCAATGTCAATTGAAATAGGCGGATCGTGCTAGGAGTACCCGAGTCCCGACCTTAAGACATAAATCATGCTAAAATAACGTACCATGCTATCCATGAACTTGTACATGAGATGAAACATGACTGCAAACTACGCACTCGAACAACGCCCGTCACCCTTTTCACAGCGGCTGGGCGGCCTGAGCCGACAGACTGGCGCGCCGACCGACACTGTGACTGGGGAGCCCTCTCAGAACCCAGCCCGCTCGTCAGTCTAGCTCTTGGCAGCGGCTGACGGCTGCGCACAGCCGGCCGGAGCCGCTCTCACACGGAGGCTGAATCACCCCAGACCGACACAGACTGACGGGCGCAGAGGCGGCGCCGGGAGAGCATATCCAGAGGGGATCAAAGGGTCACTATAACCCCTCCCCCTCAGTCCTCAGTCATCCCCATCCAGCAGCTATCCCTGGGGTCACCACTCATCGAATCCTAACCCGCCCTAATCAATAATCTGCAGAGCGGGGCTCAGCTCACGGACAAACCAGCCCTGTCGGAAGGGAGTCATGAGTCCCGCCGCCCGCCCCGTCGGTTCACGTACCGTCTCGTGCTGTCGTGCCGGCGCCGCGAGCACCACTGCCCGTGCCGGTCACCGAACGACAGGTCAGCCGGGGTCCGAGCCAGAACCTATAAATAGTGGGCAGACGGCGCCGCCGCCGCCTCTCCCGGCCGGGCCAACCGTTTGGCGACGGATTTAACGAGGCAGACGGACTGGGCCCTGCCAATTGTGATGGCTGTTTCGTAGGCAGAGGAAGTGTATGTTTCGTCAACTGCTGAGAGGGAAAGCTGAGCTGACTACTGAGCGCCGCTTGGCGGCGCGCTACTGCATTGGTGTAACAAGCACTGTGGACTGTTGGGTGATGTAATCAGGTGCTAAAAAGATCAAATACCTACGCATCGAGGAACGGCATATTACTGAACATCCGGACCATGTCGAAGCAGTTGGACGAACACTGAACAGAATACGCTGGGGCCTAGGTATGGATCGGGTATGATCCGGCGAAGACTAAAACAGCCGAGTCGGGGAGACGACGGGGAGACGGGTACAATCTATCCTGCATACGGAGGTCACCTGTAGGTACTGCCGGCGCTACTCACCTTTTTTCCTGTCGGAGGAGTCCACCTGTCCTATCGGCGGAGCTCTTCTATCCTTTTAGCAAGGCGCGCTGTGACCGACTGCAGCCCGTGTGACGGACGGTGTGACGGCCTGTCACGGTCGACGGACAGACACCGCTAGACTGGCAGACCGGAGGCGCCGCCGCGCCGGCCGGATGGCCCCACTCAGTGCACCGGGTGTCCCACTGTCCGCCCAACTGCACCGATCAAGCTTGTGAGATTTGACGCTGGTCGAGGACTTAGGCTTTAGATAAAGTAGGTAGCATATCGGACCGGTGTTAGCTAAGATCGCCTCTGATGAGGACAGCCCCCCTCCTCCTCCCAGCTGTACCGGTGGCGAGCAGCGGTGCGCATCACTGAACAGAAAATACACGGAGACTGGGCACAGAAAGTATAAGGTTCCGCCTGGTCCGTTCATACCAGTGGTTATGCTTGATAAACGGAGCCGCTGTCTGCAGAGACTTGGGCTGGGCCCAACAGACTTCAGAGTGAGCGAACACACCTCCATTTGAGTGAAATGATGCATTTGTACGTTTATCACCCAACAAACACAATATCCGAATGTGTAAAAGACAGCTCGTGGCCTGTTCCTCATTGTAACTCATTTTCGCTCAAAAACGTAAAAGACAGGCTTGATTGAGGTCGGACATGAGGTGACCGTACTAAACACATTTTCCTGTTCGGTCCATAAGAATCAACTGAATGGCGCTGGCAAACGGAATAAAGTTCCTGGTAACAATCGACTCACGATGAACAACGGGCATAATTTACTTTGGTGAATGTCGAAATTGTGTTCCACGACTATCCTCGCTTACTCGCAGTCACAACGTTAAAACAATAAATCCTGCTAAGGTACAAAGTCACACAAAACACATGTATGGGCGTAAGTAAATGTACACATGTTTGTACATCTTCAAAGCATCTAAGCATCGATTAGCATGTCGCCATGCTCTGACTGCCCGCAGTCTGCATTTTTGGGGTTCTCTCCGGAAGAGGCTTGTCTTTGGCGAGCACCCGAAAGCATTTCTCACACTAATGGGAGACCGGAATTGCAATAAGCAAACAACTACAACTGTACAGTTTCGTCTAACCGCGAGCAGTGGATTTCGCTGCCAGCCAGTTACCAAATACAACCGACAACGATGGCACAAAATTACAAAACAGTTCATGATCATTGCTCTCGCCTTTCAGTAGGTGAGGCGCACATAACCGACCTAAATGGCAGTCTGGGTCACTGATCTGATCGAATGGCGGTGCATGAAAATCGATTCTGGATTTACATGTGCTGGGAATGGGTAAGTGACGGCCCGAAACTAAATGACAACAAACGGTTCATAATCAAGTGACGGTTTGACGGGTGCAAGTGAATTCACCTTCTTTAGGTTCCCCGGCATGTCCCGCGCTCCGTAGGTACTCTGCAACGTTTAGGTAAAACGGTTAGAAGACGAGACGGACACATCGCCCGAACAACCGTAGGATTGGACCGCAGTCGCAACTCGCCATCACAAACCACCGTGTCACTTCCCACAGGCGGAAGAGGAGTCGTTTATGTCACCTCGTCAACCATCACAGCACGTCACTGCCGTCACTATCGAGAGCCGACATCATTCGAAGCTGCCGCCGAGCCGGTGTTTCGAGCAAGCCCAGCTCAGGCGTCATTCGTAACCAATCCACCATGTCTCTGGTAGTCAGCATCACGAAGAGCCGAGCTGTCACAACACGTCAGGAGGAGCGGTCGTCTCGGCGATCCTGCCGACTGCCATTCAAACTGGGATCGCCGTATCCTTGCCAGTCAGTTTCAGTACCTTCAGTGCCCGTTTCAGGTACTGTGACTTGCGACGCCCTTGTGACCCGTGACCATTGTGACTCGTTCAGGTCCCGAAGGAGAGGGTCTGCCGCGTCTCTGTGACCCGTCGCTTAGAGCTCGGCTCTGCGGCGTCCCCGTCTTTCAGACCGGAAAGTGGTGTCAATAGGCACCGAACATACCCATGGGCCATGTCAGTATGTCACTCTCTGTCCACGCTGGTCATTTCCGCGTCCCACGGCGCCTCACCAGCTCACACCCACGACTCACGGCGCTGTCTGGCGATCTCGGGGAACTCGTCGGTAAACTGTGAGCCCCGTCTCCTGCGAACCACCTTGATGGGCGCGCGGCCGGTGCTAGTGGCGCCGCCGCACTGGCCGCACCAGTGGCAGGCGCGGCGCAGCGCGGCGGTGAGCAGCGCTAGCCACAGTGCCGCGTTCAGCCAGCTGCCCGCCAGCGCCGCCATCAGCTGGCCGTAGGTGTTCATCGCCGTGATCATGTGGTCCCGGTCCTGGCGGCAGGTGAGGAAACGTCAATTCAGCGAGAGCTATAATAAGCTATATCCTGACTCCAGACTCGCATAGAAGCCTTGCTTATGAGAGTTCACCTCACAGGAAGCAGTTATTAACAGCCTCAGCGAATGAGCACAATTGTACAAAGAATCCATCCACGATCCATCACCTCCTCGGGAATGACATGCCCCACCAGCTGTCCCCTAGATTACTACAATCTCCCTTTTACACGGTATTTCCGGGAGGTGGCGGTCTCTGGTCGTACCTGTAAATGTCGAACCTCTCTCGAACATTGCTTTCCCGCTCAGTGCCCTAAGAGAGGGAGTCCTAGGTTCCCAGCCATCCTAGAGCCCATACAACACTGTTCATCGTCCCGAGCAGACCCCTCCCCCCCCCCCCCACCGCCATCCCAGTGCTCCCCAGCACGAGGCCAGCCAAACGTACCCGCATGTCGAAGCCCTGTCGACACGAGAGCACCTCGTCGACGCTGCTGAAGCGGACACGCGCTTCATACACAAAGTCCTCCATCTGAAATCCGAGGCAGGTGTTGCGCACGCCATCCGTGAGGACACCGGCCTCCGCCAGACATAGGACGGTGGCTACGAGTGTGGCGACCAGGACGGCGGTGTCGCCGGCCGGGGAGCGCCGCTGCCGACTCCGCTCGGCGTACACGACGGCCGCCAGCTGGTAGACGCACAGGCAGAGCGCGATGGCCAGCGGCGCCACCGGCAGGAAAGTGGCCGCGTAACAGGCCGCCGAGCCGTACTGGCCCCAGTGCTCGCGGTCGCGCGCGGCCGCGTGCAGCGGGCAGATGGCGTGGTTGGCCGGGCCGGCGCGGTTCTGCCAGATGAACGTCACCCGGCCCATGGGGATGGTGCTGAGCAGGCTGGCCGCCATGGAGGCCACGTAGAGGAACGGCACGCAGAAGTCCCAGCAGCTCGGTCGGAACGGCTCCGAGTGTGTGCAGCAGTTGGTCGGCTCGTCCACCTCGTCAGGGTCGTCCGAGCTGCAGTACTCGGCACGGTACTTTTGAGACATGACGGTGGGCGGTGGGCGGGTGATCGACCCGCCGCGGCTCAGCGGAGCGCCACAGCCGCTGCGGCGCTCACTTGTCACCAGCACACGGCCTCTGGTGGCCCAGTCACTGGAACACTGCCGCTGCCATCACCTACATAAGCACACAGTCATCGCCGATGCGGATAACGGGCACAGCAGAGATGCGGGCTAGGAACCCGTGTTGAGGCAGTAGCCTCCGCTGAGATCCCGACAAAGCACAGCCCCGGCGTCTGACAACAATCTTGTCACGGTTTCACTGTTTCTGTTCGCTGTTCTAAGCTCGGAACCCACGATCACTGTTTCTACCGGCACTGTCAGATTTACCGCTCTTGCCCGGCACTGGCAATGACTCACAATGCAATCCGCGTCGGGACACAATCACAAACTCGATCTCATTCCACCAGATGCTTCCACTGACTCACTGTCCTGATACCGCGCAGTCACTTTCTTGACTCTTCACTATCACGGATTTGCAGTCCTGACTCTGGCACTATCACAGTCTATCCATGACCCTTGGTGCCGTAAGGGACGGTCACCACTGCCCAGCCGACGCTGTGGTCGCGGCTAGCGTCCCTCACGCGGTTCGCGACCGGCGTTGGCGGCGTATCAGTCGCGTTATCGCAGGCTCGACAGCTGGGTCGCTATCGCCTCGACCAACCGACGCTAGGTGAGTAGGTCTCGATCGAATGGCGCGTCTCCTCCACCTACCAGCTCGCGGCGCAGAGGTGGGGCAGTCCTGGACTAGACCACACACAGCTCTGGACTGAGCAGCTCGTCTGCTTAGAGCGGCCGCAGTAGGCACAACAGGGGTCGCGATCTGATTGTCAGATACGACCTAGAAGCTGAGAGGAGATACGCTATCATAACGGTCAAGACGGGTGGACAAATGCCCGAATTGACCGCTGATACCGTCTGCCGTCGAGCGTGGCGTCCAACGGGGGAGGGGAGTTTACGATAACTACGAGGATACGAGGATACGAGTTTACGAGTGAAACGAGGATACGATTACCACGACGGAACCCCAACACGACGATAAATATAATATGCACAACAGGTAAACGTTTTGATTTCAGTCAGAACAGCGGGGTGCACTCACACACCAAACTGGCGATAATTGGTACGTAAAACAATGCCTACAATACAATTTGGTGGTAATGCAAAGTGACTATATTTTCCCACTTCTCTTTGCGTGCTACGTCGACGTAACCTTGTGAATACAAAATGCGAACAAATACCAAGAGATACAGAGTTCTTTTATACTTACTTTATTTACAAAACAGGTACGATGCATGACGATGGACAAAACGGCAAACTCAGGAAGCATCCGTCATTGATCGATTATAGCACATTCAATTCGTATTTTCTTCATCGATATACATGAATATACCAGCATTCCGTCACCGACGCGATACACTAATGATAAAATCAAGTCATACAAAACAAAACACTGCACACCAGCTTCGCTGTTTGGTGTCCTACAACGATGGTCAAGACGGAACCGCATTCGCACTGACTGGCGACTGGCGACTTCCATCCTTCAGTCTCTCGGTTCCCGAGCGCTTCCGCTGCGTGTCCTATACACCACCGGTCGGTTTCCAGGTCACCCAGACAGTTTTCTCCGGGCTACCGCGCCCTGGACCGTGTCTGGAACCTCTCAACCCCCCTGACCGAGCGACCGTTTCGGAGCTGCAGTCGGTGAGATTCCGCACCAGTTAACACTCGCGGTCACTGAGATCCGGTGGTATTCAGCCGCCATATTAGCACAGGCCTGGGTCCGACGTGTCCTCAATCGTCCGAGGTGGAACTCACCGCTTACCGGTGTAGAGACAGCACGGAGCGGTGCCGCCATCTGTGAGTGACGGTGGCCCTCACGACTCACGGCCCGTCACGGTCACGGGTAGTCACCGCTGTGTGGCGCCGATCACGGGTAGTCGCCGCGGTGAGGCGCCGGTGTCGGCACCGACATGAGCGGGGAGTCGACGGGCGGCGCCGGCGGCGGCATCTCCACGTCTCCCTCGTCGCGCTCCATCTTCTCCCTCAGCTGCTCCAGCAGCGGCTGCGGCAGCGGGAAGGGGATGGTGTCAGACGCACGGCGGAGGGAGACACGCCGTTCGGGCGGACGCGAAGAACGGGGGGTAGTGTCGTGTGGAAGGAGACACACACCGTTCGCGAGTATACCCAGATTCCTGGCTCTGTCACACAGGAGGCTCAAAGGGTGTTTCTGAAGGGCCACACACTGTCCGCCAGTATACACAGATTCCTGGCCCGCCACACTGAACAGAGGCGCTGTCTCTGAGAGGACACACTATCAGGCGGTATACCCTGATTGTGACAGCTGTGTCAGCTGTCGGCTGATTGTGTGAGACGCATACCGTCGCAAGAGTCCTACTGGTAGGGCCATCTAAAAACTTATGATGCCTCAAATCCTAGTCTTTTGCTGACAAATACGCATTTCGATGATATGTAGCTACATACCTGGTTATACAACATTATAATTAGCCAGGCATTCAGGATTAAATTGAAATTAGACAATTTATGACGGACAAAAGGCGGCATTGATCAAGCACACCCCCCAGAAAAGGAATCCTGATGTGGGTCAATGGGAGAGTGACTGGCGGCGGCGGCACCTCTCCCCTAATTTCGACAGTTCCTCGCTCTGATGTTGGACTGGACGTGATGGAGCGGGCAGAACTGATGCCCCTCCCTCGTCCTCTACCTGAGATGGGGCTGGTGGTGAGGCGGGCTGGGCAGCTGAACTGATCCCCCTCCCTCCCTCTCTCCCTGAGATTCGAGCTGGTGGTGGAGCGGGCAGAACTGATCCCCTCCCTCCCCCAGTCACTCACCCTGAGGTTGGGCTGGTGGTGGAGCGCCTGCATCAGGGTGTCACGCCGCGCCGTCGGCAGCTTGGCGTGCGTGTGCCACAGCAGCTTCCCCAGCTGCTGCACCACGTTCTCCTTGGAGAGCGCCGTGAAAAAGAACTCGTCGAAGATGACCGTGCAAAAGTCCTCCGTGGCCAGCTCGTCACTCATACCGATCAGAAGCGTCACCTGGCAAACAATCAGAAGCGTCACCTGGGAAACAAGTCATACCGATCAGAAGCCTGGAGACCAATTACAAGCGTCGCTTGGGGACCAATTACAAGCGTCGCCTGGGGACCGATCAGAAGCAGCTGTGGGGGAACAAAAAGTCAGAGTCAGACCGATCAGGAGCGTCGCCTGGGGAACAAGTCCGATTCGAAGCGGCACCTGCGGAGCAGGCGATGAACGCCAACTGGTGATCGCGAAACAGTAACAGTGGCGAGATAAATATTTCGGGCGAGGTAAAGAAAAAAAAAATCATATGTTGGCCAGATGTGGAAATATGGTCAATGCCCTGGCACTCATGTTCGTAACCAAGAACCAACGTTATCGAGCTGCCATTGTTCGCAACGATTGTTGAAAAAGTATCAATTATTGACGGCATTGACACGGTGTCAATATCTTCTAACGAGCATACGTTTTCAAAAGGCGAACCAGCAAGCTCTGCGAAGTCCGGGCAGGGCTGATGCACATCTAAACATTTCTTCACAACAAGTCTGTACGGAACAGCTTCCTCCCCCATTCCAGCACTTTACACCCCTCCAAGTCACTCACTACTCACCAGCGAGTGAAGGAACGTGTCCTCGAAGGCGCGATCTCCCTCGCTGGCCGAGAGACAGCCGAGTACCCGCATCAGGCCCACCCGGTCGCGGCTCCTGGCCGTCTGCAGCGTGTAGTAGACGGCCAGCAGGCAGGCTACGCTCGATTCGGTGATGTACGCCTGGTAGGCGTCCGGCGGCGGACCTGTGCGGACGGTGACGATCACAGGTCAGCACTCAGCAGGCAGGTCACGAGCATTCAAAGGTCACCGGACAGCCGTTAGGGAAAGAAAAGGCAGACGTCCTGGCAATTGTCAAGTCAAGGATGCATGGGTAATAGCCTCATAGGTCAGTCGTTCCTTGTCACCCGTCACGGGAAGACAGGGTAGCAATCATGTCGCAATCAGATCCCCAAAACCGTCCACCGCCAAATAAGGACAGCTCAACATCACCACAGTGCCACTCAGACACCACACCAATCCATTCAGAGTCCCACGCGAGTTCTGTGGCGGAGCGGTCCACTGCTGACCCCGCACCTACCAGAGTGTTCGATGATGGTGATGGCCGAGGCGCGCTCGTCGGGCGGTAGGCGCTGGTTGAGCGCCCGCACCTGGTCGTCCACAATCAGGGAGACTAGCGAGGGTACGAACTTGGTAACCACCTGCGGGTCTAGCCGTGGCTCACGGAACTCCTGTGGAGGGGAGGAGGGTGCGAGAACGGTCACCGGGTGCTGCAGAGGGAGAGGGAGGGGGAGGGGGAGGGGGAGGGGGAGAGGGAGAGGGAGAGGGAGAGGGAGAGGGAGAGGGAGAGGGAGAGGGAGAGGGAGAGGGAGAGAGAGAGAGAGAGAGAGAGAGAGAGAGAGAGAGAGAGAGAGAGAGAGAGAGAGAGAGAGAGAGAGAGAGAGAGAGAGAGAGAGAGAGAGAGAGAGAGAGAGAGAGAGAGAGATTCACAGAGTTCCTGATTAAATATCTGCAGAAACTGTAATTAGTGGAGGACGGCAAATACATTTTGTGAGCGTAACGAAAGGATAGAGCAGCACCACACAATATAAACGCAGGATAACAAAAGTACGGAGACTTCTGTGAGGCAAATTACGAGGGCTACAAAATACACGAAGGCTTTAGCTGCAAAGCTGTCATAATACCCTCACGGACACGTGAAGAGATAGAATGGGTGATAAGCCCCCTCCCCCAGACATACGGATATCGAGCGACGGGCGCGTCTAAAGTTCTGGTAGGGGACCCAGGGGTTACAAGAAAGTGAGCCAGCGACTGCTCGAACTTCGCAGTCCCCCCGGCAGTTATGGCTAACATGCCTGGAACCCCTTCCTCTCCCCCCCCCAGTGACCCCTGACCTGGCTGTCGATTCCCCATAACCCCAGCTGACCTGTCTATCGATCATGTCCCAGGCGTGCAGGCCCAGCTCCAGCATCCGCAGTAGCAGCAGCAGCACGGCGTGGTCGCGCGGCATGCCCTCGCTGTTGATAAGCTGCGTCAGGATCTTCAGCGCCGACGTGGCCAGGAAGTTGACAGCGAACGGGTCGCACAGGATCATCGACAGGTCGCTGAGAATCTGCACAAAACGCAAACACAGAAACGTCAGCGTCGTAATATAAAGCACATGAGAAAAGGTGGCTTACAGCGCACAAGATACCCACACAGGTGCTGGCTGCAAAGAAGAGATAGCAAAACAGGCCAGCTGCAGAGGTCGCATACCTACGCATGACGGTGGTGGCTGAACGCATTTTCAAAAACGAGTGTAAAATGATCTGGCGTGGTCTTCCCCTGACAAATCAATCAATCAGTCACCAACCAACTATCACACGTCTCAACACGGTCATTCTCCCAGCTCACATGTGCTCAAAATCCCTCACCTGTTCGTTTCCCTTTTTGATGCTGTCCAGGAACCCCTGCAGTTCCCTGCCTCGCTTGGTGTCGACGCTCCGCTCACGAATACAGGCGTCCAGACACCAGGTGAACTTGTGGCACGGGTCCAGGTCAACGATCTCCTGTGTGCAGAGAAAGGACAAAACAAATGGTTAGCTTGTGAGTTGTGACAAGACTGAGCGCCGAGTAAGACTCGTCCCAGAGGAAGTGAGAGAAATAGAGAAATATGTTGGAGTGAGAGAGATATAACAGACGTTTCTCAAGTACAAAGTTCAGATAAAATTTAACTCTGATTGATATATGGCCGTGAAACAGTTAGGAACAGGCACAGGCAAATAGACACGCACTCCGGCCTGTCCTTCACTCATAACCCTTGTAGCCAGGGATGCGGAGCCGTGGAAATTTCAGACGGCTCCGGCTCCGGCTCCGGCTCCGGAGAAAAAATCGGCTCCGGCTCCGGGTGAAATGTCATGGCGGCTCCGGCTCCGGCTCCGGCTCCGAGTAAAATGATCCGGCTCCGGCGGCTCCGGCTCCGGCTTCTACTCAGTACATCCCCTATGCGATCAATTAAATACGGGTGAAAGTAAAAAGGCGATGGGATTGGTACACGTTGCTTCTGTATTTGTAAAACAAGGCTATTTTGAATACCACATTGTTTAACGCATTGTACTGTCAAACCGAACTAGGTAAATAATTGTTTCCTCTTAAGAAAAGGAGCCGGAGTCGCCCCCTTTTTGGACGGCTCCGGCTCCGGCTCCGGCTCCGGGCTATATTGTTTCACGGCTCCGGCTCCGGCTCCGGCCAAAATATGCCGGCTCCGGCGGCTCCGGCTCCGGCTCCGCATCCCTCCTTGTAGCGCGTGTAGCGTATACCGTCCTGGGGTGGCTGACCTCACCTAGACCTCGAGGCGGTGGCACAACCCTACCAGCACGAGTACCATCCTTGAAAGGCTGGCCCTAACTAGATTTCAAGGTCATGGCACACGATTCTGCTCTCTCGATCCTACCAGTCCAAGTACCATCCACGCACGGTTGATCTCACCTGGAACTGAACATGGTCATGGCATACGCTTCTACTATCTTGATCCTAGCAGCACGTGTACCGTCCCAGCACGGCTGATCTCACCTGAATTTCGAGGTCATGCAGGGCCATCAGGAGCTCCGCGCGCAGCGTGCAGTAGTGCACGTTCCTCGTCTTGACAAACAGCGTGCGTAGAAACTGGAGCACCATGTCATACAATTTGACGCTATGTCCGATCATATGCACGATCTTCTGGATGATCTCGCCCTGTCTGCGGACCTGCCGGATAAGATACGAACCCAACTGTCAGCGGGGGAGACACCCTGGCGGAACCACCCCATGGTTAGTGGGAGATGACTCGGCGAACGACTCAGCCCACTAGTCAGAGGATGAACTGGGAAGTGACCCTGTCCACCAGTGGGGGATGATATAGGAAGTGAGAGAGAACGCTAGTCAGCGAGGACTTTACACGGCGGAGCGAACCAACGACGGCGTGGAGATGGTAGATCTACACACAGCTGATCCAGCCAGACCATACGGTTAGTCTTAGTGAGGTTACTGTATCGGCTACCCGGTAACTGTTGGTAGCATGTCCATCCAGTCATTGTCAGTGGTCAGCTGAACTAATTGACCGCGGTACAGTCGCTTTAAAGCTTAAACTACGGGTTCTCTGTGCGGACTGAGTCACAGCAGGAACATTGCACATTGCACCATTCCCTGGCCACAATCAAGGCCGATTGTACCCCTTGAGACTTTTGCGCCCTGGTATTGCCTGTCTTTGCACAGGTTTAGCAATGCCACTCAGGGCGGGCGATTGCAGAGGCTGGTGAGATTGGCAGCCCGAGAGGCCGCCGGTGGAAGGAAATGTCACCGTGTCACGTTGTTTTCGATTGCCTGGGCGGACGTGTCGATAGCCACCATACATATACGTATCACTGGCTGATAGGCTGAGGAAATGTCAGTGTTGGGAGACTGCCTGCCTGATAGGGTTAAGGAAATGCCATCGGCTTCGGAGTTACAGTAGCCAGTTCAAAGTCTGACTTCAAGACGGAGGTTGTAGCCATCTCCACGAGGGGCACACAAATAAACCAACGCACCGTAGCCCTTCGGCGAGGCGTCGCCAAAGCGTAAAGGTTCCTGCTCTCCGCACCGTTCCAACCTGACCTAAGTATCTCCGAAGGATATCCATCTGCTTCAGGACCTCTAGGCCTCTCATCCAGTCAGACAACACATCACAGAGCTTAGAAGACCTCATCCCAGCCCAGACTGATCTGCACAGCTCCCGAAACAGCAACTTTGCTACCGTCGAGTGGGGACTGGGGATCCGAACACCGCATGGAGTCAAACGGCCTCGCTATCAGAACCAACAAGACACGCTTGGTGGGATCACAACATAGCGCAGCTCTGGAAGCTCTCGAATGGCCGAAGTTTGACAAGATGTTGGAGGACCGAGACATAGCGATGCTGCGTAGGATTCTCTCGTCGGATGCGCCGCCATCTCTAGCTGGACTCGTGATGCGTCGCTCTGATGTGAATAGGAGGCTCACTCGCGGCACATGTGGGGATCAGCTGGACCTGCCTAAAATTAGAACAGAGCGAGCTAGGCGTACTTTTCATTTTAGAGCAGTAAAATCGTGGAACGGTCTCCATCGTTAGCTTTCTGGCAAACAAGCTGTGATGTATTTTGTGATGATTTTTTTTTGCGCTGCTCACTTTTATTTACTTTGTCTACTTTTTACCCGCGTATTGTGCATTCTTAACTTCACATTTTGCCATCTGAGTATCTTACTGGTACAGACAATTCTCTTTACTTTTATACTGTGCGTCATTCTTATTGATGTGTGTTTTATACCCACTTGTAGTTTTATAGATTGTGAATGATTGTATGACGAGAGCACTGAAAAACCATTCACATGGAGGACTCAATACATGATTGATTGATTGATTGATTGATTGATTGATTGCCAGGCGGGCGGACACCCTCAAACACGATCACCGGTAGCCACCTCAGCCCGAAAACCTTCACACTCCCGTCCTCAGGCATGCCAGTCAGCGCGTGGCACGAGCTCACTACCAGAAAACATTTCGTGAGTTCCGTCCCAACGTCACTGAGGAAAGACTGGTCCTCAGTCAGCAGCTCACGAGCCCCTGCTCTGTATCCTATCCAAGACACACAATCATCCGTGTGAAGAGAAGTCTGGAGTGAGCTCTGGAACAGCGAGGGAGGGCGGACACTTTTCCATATGGTACTGGATGGTCGCGATCAGCAAGAACGGCGAGCACGCCGCTCCGAATATGGCTTGCTGAAACCGCATGGTGCATTGCGACCGTCGAACTCCCTCAACTCCCTCCCTCCCTCCCTCAACTCCCTGAACTCCCTCAGAAAACGGAGAGCGACCGGCGTCATGTTCATTTTGTTACGGTACTGCTTGTCTTAGCACGGGTTTAGCAATGCCACTCCGGGCGGGCGATTGCAGAAGCTGGTGAGATTGGCGGCCCGAGAGGCCGCCGGTGGAAGGAAATGTCACCGTGTCACGCTGTTTTCGATTGCCTGGGCGGACTCAATGTCGATAGCCTCCATATACGTATCACTGGCTGATAGGGTTAAGGAAATGCCAGTGCTGAGAGACTGCCTGCCTGATAAAAGAGAGGAAATGCCCTCAGCTTCTGGGCCACAGCACCCTGACCAAAGTCTGATCAACATAGAGTGTGCAAGAGGGACCACAAGCAAAACGAACGCTCGTCACCCCTAACATACGATCCAGGTCTGCGTGACAACAGTACACTACACAGCTGTGTAAACCAGTTGATCGGCAGGAAAGGATAGACAAAATCACACGTCGTTCAAACGCAAACTACAAACATTTCTCTAGCTACAATAGCGCGCCGATTCCGGTTCAGCGCAGTTCGTCATATCAGGACTCGATGCAAACCAAATGTTTGCATGTCGATATAGTCATTTAAAGTCCTACCATGTGCTACTTAAAAGTGATCCTTTCCCGTGCCGGATGCACTTTAAAGGTTACAAAATGAAACAAATATTATACTTAAAGGTCATTCAAGTGCTATCCTATAATAATTATCTCTGTTCAAAGGTATGTTCATAAGCATATGGTTCAGATTTATCAAATCATTGAGTGAATTTCAGGTAAAAAGAGCAGCTGGCGTATTAGACTGAAAGGAATTTTAAATACCAAAACTCTGCGTCATGAGTCTGAGCCAAGGGACCATTTCGTCACAGTTCAGTGCACAGCTCATACAATAAACACCATGTTCGTCCCACCTTCGGCGTGAGGTCGAAGAAGTTGTTCAGGTTGGTGTGAGTAAGCAGCGCCGCCTCCTTCTGCTGTACGTAGCGGATGAACAGCGGGGAAACCTCGTCACCGAACAGGGTCTGGTGGTCGGTCCAGATCTGACGCTTCACCTCCGTGTCCAGGTCGTTGTAGAGCTCCTTGTCACGTACCTGAGCACGAAAGGGGGGAGGGTCACATCGTTAGGGCCCTGAGACAGGCAGCATGATGCCCCCGCCAGCCCCCCGAAACAGAGCGTCCAGCACCAGTCATCGGGGAGCAATGCATCAGTCAGTCCCATAATAGGACACTGCAGCTGATCAAACACGCACCACAGGTTACGCCAACAAGCAACAACATGTGACTTAAGTGCCCCCAGAAACATGGAAATCTTGTACTGGATAATATTAACGGTAAGTTTCAAGAACTTGCGATTCATCTCCAGTGAAATATGAATCTGCAGTTGCAGATTCATTCAACTGCACAATATATATCCAGGAGCTTCTGGAGACTGCTAGCCGCTGGGTCAACTTGAGTACACGGCGGATACTCACTACTCCACAGCCCGAGCGCCCAGCGGCCCAGCCCTGGGCAGTGAACACTCACCAGCACTTTCAGGAACTTGTGATCCACCTCCCGCGTGTGTTTCAGGATGGCCATGACGATCGGACGCAGCGTCTTGAAACGAATCACCGGGAACGACTTGTGCAACAGGTCGCGCAGCTTCCTGTCCCGCTCGCGACCCTCCAGCTTACCGATGTCGTTTATCTGCTGGATCAGCTTATCGCAAAGGCTCTGGAAAAACAATAACGTTATAATAAATGATCTTGCATTAATGTATATGTACCTACCTAACGACTACATGTGTGCCTGCCGTAACGACTTGCATTATGTGCCTGCCGTAAATGTAACGACTTTGTGACACATCCATATAAAACTGAATCATTGGCAAGCGTGACGACTGACGAAAGAGTAATTTACCAAAGGCAACAGTAAACAAACATCTGGACGGGCCTGCTCGCTTGAACAACTTTAGGGAATCACAATCTGGGAAACCCAAACGATGAATCTAGCAAGATTTGGAAAACAAGTAATCCGCAAACAAAGATAAGGGAATAACCGGAATCTAGTGTAGCCTAATGACGACTCAGTGTTGTTTTTCGACAACAACAAATATGAAGAATGATGCAAATTGCTCAGTTTGTGACGCAGGTGCACTGCATACCTCCATCACAGACGTGTGAAATTCGAACCGTTTGACGCCATGGAGATCCAGCAGAGGGAGCATAGGTCTCAACGATGGAAGAAGAATGCCATTCTCTGCCTGCATAGACCAAATGGGGGAGGAACTTAGCAGAACACAGTCACACATCTGCTACTGGTCAGTAATCAATAGAAAATAATTGTCTTGTTCTCATAACCGCTCGACTCCATCCAAACGGTTAGGTAACTGATCGCCGGTGGACAAGAAGCTGACATGGCATGGACGCGCGCATTAGTGAAGAAAGACTGTAGCATGGTAGTTACACCTTTATGCTTATATTATGTACTAATAGACTTGTTCATTCACACTTGTTGACCTAGACTAGAAGTAGTTCAGTCGTACGGCGTACCTGGAAGATCACGAGAAATACAATACATACTTCTTACGCAAAAACTTGACACAGATGGGTAATTACAAGTACATACTGTGCCCTGTTGCACTTACCTGAAAGTCACTGATGGCTTTTAGCGGATCTGAACAGCTTGTGAGCGCCTTCCGGAGGTATTCCTTTCCGGGAATACCAATCTCTTCTAACCCTCCGCCAGACATGACTCCCTGCAACACGGTGATCCCCGATTGATTCACCCGTCACGCATTGGTCGGCCGAGGCGCGCCCCGGGCGCCTTGCGTATATAAACCTCGGCGCCCGGCCCATGATTACAGTAGTTCAGTGCGAGGCCCAGCGCGAGGCCCAGTACAGCTGAGGAGCTCACGGCTGCAGCACAACTTCCAAACCACTGCACTCAATGGTAAGAAGCCAGGTATGTGATTGTGCATAGAAAGTTTCTGGGATATTAATAACTGTTTGGGGATGAAAAAAGATAGCAAAACTTGGCGTGATATGACGATGTAGTTGTCCGCAATGGCTCAGGGAAACATTTCTCTCTTTCTATTCAACAAATGACGGCTCCATCCCGCAATTCAGTTGGTAGAGCGTTGGACCCCCAGCAGTGGGAGCCCGGCAATGGGTTCGAGCCACTCCGGCGATCAATACGAGACTCCTGGGCCCTGTTTCACGGCGGAGCGCTGCAGTGCGCTGCGCGCGTCGGAGCGTTGGGTTTCCATCAGGGCTGCGGAGTCGATGGATTTTCGGCGACTCCGACTCCGACTCTGACTCCGGCTTTCAAAAACCAGCTCCGACTCCGACTCCGGGCAGAATTGTCGACTCCGACCGACTCCAACTCCCGACTCCGACTCCGCAGACCTAGGAGGGCTGCGGAGTCGACAGATTTTCGGTGACTCCGACTCCGACTCCGGCTGGGGTTTCTAAAATCGACTCCGACTCCGACTCCGACTCCGGTCACAACTGTCGACTCCGACCGACTCCGACTCCGACTCCGACTCCGCAGCCCTGGTTTCCATGGCAATATCAACAAACTTCCCTCTGACGCTACGCTATGACGTCATCGCAAAACGCTAGCACCCAAGCGCCAGCACCATCAGCACGCTAGCAGCATTCGCACTCAAACCTCTGTTCTCTCAGTACTTGGTTCTTTAGGACCTCTGTTCCAAATGCGATTCATCATAAGCTAACGGATCACAGGCAACGTCATTTGAGTGACGTCAGGGGTATGCCTCAGCTCCCAGCGCGCTGCAGCGCGCGCAGCGTCGGGCGGTGAGTGAAACAGGGCCCTGGCAGGGTTGGTCTGCGGTTGGTGGAAGCAGCCGCAGCCACTTTAACCAGTCTACAAACAACTTTATGGACGATCGAACCATGTCAGGCAGATTGGTAACGAAAAACAAAAAAGAAGCAGACCCAAGAGTCAAGACAGAGCCCCGGGGTACTCCACTTGCTACCTACCTCCACTTAGATAGTTGTCCGTTTATGGCCACTCGCTGGCTACAATTCAATAGAAATGACAACAGAATCCACCGACCACCCCTACACACCTTTTCTAAATTGCAAAACTGCTACGTGGTCCTTGGTTACCTGCAAATCGCTACCAATAAAAACGAATTTTGGAAACACTTCTGAATATGTTGAAATTCAAACACTCATAATGCACTGACGATGACGCTCGCAAGTCGCATTTAATTGGTTGCTGGCAAAACACTATTTGGTCTGTTGCTGTCTGCTGTCAGCAGCAGTTTTTTATCTTAGATAGGTATACAAATTTTGACCGAATGGAAGAACGAGTGGCTGTGGGCCCGGGAGCCTCACTAAGTACCTACTTTGTAAATAAATAGCGTTTGTTGTGAATGACATCACACTCCACAGACCAGGGCTGCGGAGTCGGAGTCGGAGTCGAAGTTCTGCCCGGAGTCGGAGTCGCCAAAATCCTACCGACTCCGACTCCGAAGTCGGAGTTAACACCGCATGGTCCAAAAGCAGGCCCTATACCTGCTTACTTGACAACATCATGCCCGTTGACCTTTTCACATCATGCTTTGTCGAAGCTAAGGCCATCAGAGGCGTAGCCAAGGGGGGGGGGGGCGCACAGAGGCAATGGTCTCCCTTGAGCGCCGAAGGCGCGATGGGGGCCCCCTCAGGCCCCGGGATATTTTCAAACACTGGATAAAACGCCTTTTACTCGGAAGAAAATTGATATCAAAGTTTCATTTTTGTGGCCCTAGTTACCCGAGGTGCCCCTGATGACCCAATGGGCCCCTGCAGTCATCCGAGGGCCCCTGGTTTCCTGGAGCCTCTGGTCGCCTAGGGGGCGGGGTCTCTGGTGACTCGTCGCTTGCGGGCCCCTGGTCGCCGCCGTGATCCACCGTGATCAGCGAGTGGGCGTTTGAGGGCAGGGCGGCCGCCGGTTTTGCCAGGTCGTCCGCGCTCTCATTCCCCTCGACACCGCAGTGGGCAGGTCTGGAACCCACCGCAGTATTGCTTAACGATACTTGGCGATGTTCAACAAGGTCTTCCATACCTATCTCCACGCCAAAGATTGAGGCCTCACCTGGGCGGCCGCTCCACCGCTGAGTGGTTATATGGCCTTGCGCTGAGTACACTCGGGGCGGCTCGCCAGTGCGAGACTCGAGTACGCGACGACCGGGGCGGGGACGTCTCGTGACGTCCCGAAACCTCTCCAGAGCCGCCCGCGGGGCGAATCTGCTGCTAGATTGACCAGCATACCACATACATTTGGGGACCGTCTTTCGCCAAAAAATTATGCGACCACCCTGCGCCGAAAAATTAGTCCGCGCCATGCCCTGAATTCGGCGCATGCGAAGTTACGCTGGACGTGCGCTGAAATTTTCGGCGCAATCCCGCTACTACACCAGACATATTTGGCATAACTTGTATTTTTCCAGTCTGGCCTCAGACCGCCCTCAGAACCGGCTGAGCGACTTATGAAACTATTCGTGGGCCTATCTGGCAGGTGCCCATGGACTGCTTGGCCCCCCAGTTCTAACATTTTTTTTTTTAAATAAACATTTTCCTATTTATTTGGGCCCCATCGAAAAAAAATAGGGGATGAAATCTGATGAGTCTTTTGATTTTTAAGGGGGTTACCTTGGGCCCCTGTAAGTTTGGTCCCTTTGAGGAAATCCTGGCTACGCCCCTGATCAGAGGATAAAGGGCAGGGTGCATGCAACAAGCTCTGCTTAGAAGGGGCTCTGTCCTTGTGAACCCTGCCATCTGAAGGTTAAAAAAGCCTGCTTATTGTAATGTACACCACAGAGCACGGCCAGAGGGGTGTTCAGGGCACTGCACACTGCTGCGTGCGGTGTGTGAGGTGTGTGCAGCAGGTGTGGGGGTAGGGGATGGGTAGGCGGTTCTGACATCACGGCTGCATGCGGTGGACGGTCCGCTGTGGCCAGTCCCGACCGGCCGCTGTGTGCAGTGACGGTAGGCTGACGTAGGGACGCAGTGGGCGGAGCTTGGAGGCTGTGTACGGTCCGACCGCACACAGGGCCCGTGAACAGCCCTCGGGTCATGCATGCTACTTAGTACCTACTTTTGTCACATTCAAAACACACACACTGACTAGCTGACACACATTTCTTTAGATTGACTCACCTGGTTGACTCACCTGGTTGGGTTCCCAGTGTCAAGAAATGTAGATGGAAGGAAAGAGTAGGACAGACAGGAACCCTGAATCCTAGACGCGCCAGCCGGGGGAGATCTTCACTTGTGGTTGGCGAGCGCAGAAAGCTGGAATTTAGCGTCTTCCGTTGAGTCCGGCGTGTATGCATGTACAAACACACTGTGGTTTTTCACAGAGACAAAAAAGAAAAAGAAAATGAATACAGTGCAGAGAGGCCGGCAGAATATGCAGCGCGCTAAAGTTTTGTACAGTTGTTCAAGCAACGTTAGACATAGGCGAACAAACTCCCATGCAAAGTGTCATGCAGGACCTCCTTGAACCTAGATAGGTTTGGGGCACATACCGCCTCTGCGGGTAGGGCATTCCAAAGACGCATACACCTCACAGTGAAAAAACGCTTCCTAACATCTGTGCGTGAGTGCAAGGGAAAGATCTTGTGACAGTGACCTCTGGTGCGAGTTTGGGGACACAGGCTAAACAGTTCATCAGGAGCAATGCAAGACTTCCTATTGAAGATTTTCCAACACTGAATGAGATCAGCGCGTGTCAATCGACCCTGAACCGAATACAAGTTCAGCTCCTGCAAGCGATCAGCGTAGCTCAATGAGGCTAGCCCATCGATTCGCTTGGTCCAACGTCGCTGAACCCTCTCCAAGAGTCGCATATCCTCTATGTAGCCAGTGTACCAGACACAAGAGCAATATTCAAGCATTGGACGAATATGAGTAAGCAATAGAAACAACATGAATTCACGCGATCGGCAGACAGTCGACTTTAACAGATTCTGTGCCAAACCACTAGCCTTACGAACCACACCCCTGATGTGCTCGTGAAACTTTAATTGGCAGTCAACGGTAACGCCCAAGTCCAGATGGCTCTCAGCAGAAGGGATCTGTTGGCCGTCAAGGAAGTACTCTGGAGAGACTAGCTTTGATCTAGAGTTGGCAAATCTTAGCACGACACATTTATCGGAGTTCATTCTAAGACCCCATGATGCTGCTGTGGTGTGTAAGAGGTCGATGTCTTTCTGCACATGTTGATAATGAGACAGTGTTGATAGAGCGGGAGCATGAGACACACAGGCATACATTTTAAGATCATCGGCGAAAATTTTATAACTGCTTGTTAACTGTGAGGCTATGCTGTTCACATATACTAGGAACAGAAGTGGTCCAAGGACACTACCCTGTGGGACACCACTAAGGACATTCCTTGGCCGGCTCCTACAGTCCTTAACACAAACCTGCATCTCCCTGCCATATAGGAATGAGGAAAGCCAATCAAGCAAACGGCCATGGATACCCAGAGACCTCAGCTTAGCAATCATCAAATCGTGACAGACCACATCAAACGCCTTGCTGAAATCGAAGAATATTACATCTGTGACTCCACCCATGTCAGCTGCTCTCGAAACGGCGTTATACACAAGTAACAGCTGATCAATAGTTGACCTGCCTGCCCTGAAACCAAACTGATTTGGTGTCAGTAAGTCATTTGATTCCAAGTAGTCACGAAGTTTGGCACAAATAATTCGTTCCATGCTCTTGCACACCACAGAAGTTAAACTGATGGGCCTGTAATTAAGTGGATCATATCGTCGGCCTTTTTTGAATATCGGTATAACATGGGACAGCTTCCATAGGACAGGCAGTTGGCCTTCCTGGAGAGATCTGGAAAAAATCATGAGTAAGGGACGAGCCAGTTCTGCAGCACAACGCCTAAGTACCAAGGGATTCAGTCTGTCAGGGCCCATGGCTGAGTGTGGGTCAAGGGCCATCAGCGCAGAGCAAATGTCTTCGGTCGTCAGGTCAACATTTTGAAGTGACCCGTCAAACTCCTGGTGAGGGGCAGGGTTGGTTGGTGAGTTAGTCGAATACACCGATGCAAAAGAGGTGGCAAACACTTCAGTCATAGCCTGGGCGTCATCACTCACTTCCCCAGATTGGAGAAGCAGGGGGCCAACAGATGGGCATCCCACCTTCTTGGATCTGATGTAGGAGTGCAGGAGTTTAGGGTTTTCAGCGGACCTCTCCATTAGGCTAGCTTCATACAGACTCTGGGATCTCACAGCAAACCCTTTTAACTCCTTATTGACAGAAGCAAACTCTTGATAGGCCATGCGAGACTCATGAGCTTTTCTCCCTTTACGTTCCCTTACTAATTTGTAGGTCTGCCATGCCCTGCGCCGACGGTGCATTAGACTAGTAGGGGGTCTCTTTTGCCAGGATGGTTTACCTCTGTTTGATGTCTGTTCAGGTACAAACTCGTCTGTCAAATCACAGATAAGCTTAGTAAAGTGGTTGAAGGAATCATTGCAATCACGATGTGCTAATTCAAAATCCCAGTCAATAGTCCTTAGTCTCTGGCACATCAGTTCATAACGACCTCTGCTCCAGGCTCTCCTGCTCATCTGTGGGGGACCTGAGGGCACATTTGTACTTTGCATCTCAAATATATAATCAAAAAGAGTTGGGCAATGATCGCAACCTGGGAGTGGGGGACAAACCTCCAACAGTCCAAGGCGGTCTGTCTCAGAAGTCAGTACCAAATCAAGGATGTTTCCTGATCTGGGGTAGGTTGGTTGGGTGACCCATTGAGTAAGACCGGCAAGGCTGAATAGATTGCAGAAATCTCTCTCGAGCATTGAACAGTTCTGAAACCCATTTGGAGCATCCCAGTCAATGTTTGGCAGATTGAAATCTCCCAAAACAATCACCTCTCTGTCAGTGCAGAAGTCTGAAAGGAAAGACATCAGCATGGTATTCTCAGCTTCCAAGTTTGAAGGCGGTCTGTAAACAACTACTACATAAGTGTTGTAGATAGTCAAGCAGAAAGTTAGCACATTTGGGACAGGAGTTGTGACACCATTTGTAACAACATTTTCTCTCACATATACACAAACACCATGCTTGTAGACAGTACCAGCAACATCATTCCGAATAAGTGAATATCCAGGCATCTGTACAAATGAATCCTTTGTGTGGTTAAGAAGATGTGACTCAGTTATACATACAATATCAAGGTCATGGAGTTTGGCAAAGTTGTTAAGCTGATTCATCTTGGATGGCAAACCATTAACATTGACTTGAGCAATCCGGATCACTGAGGCAGTCTGCAGGCTGGGAGCTAGTTTCCCGAACCCGCTTGGGTAGACGCGTTAGCTGGGGCAGGGGCAGGGGCACCAGCGGCAGCTTGTGGGAGAGCAGCCTGTTGACGTGGAGCATCATTAAGAACATCCACAGGTCTCTGGTCCCCAGCTCTCAACCCAGGCTCCTGCTGCCGGCGGGCCTGGCGACGATGGTAGAGCTCGGTTCTCTGTGAATAAGTCAGGTCCCTGTTGACAAAAACTTTGTCATATCGAGAGCCTTTTAGTTGCTTTGCCTTCTCCAGGATCTCTTTGCGTTGGTCATCATCTGGTACCCTGATGCGATAGAAGTTTGAGTGACCAGTTATAGCAAAGGCTTCAGATGGCTCAACCCTCATTCCCATGCAGTCATCAGTGAGCTGAGCAAACTTCCTGATAAATTCTGAGGCTGAGTTAGCAGGAAGACCCCTGACAATGAGAAAGGATCGTCGCTTTTCACGCTCTTTCTGCTCCTTGAGCTCCTCACGTATCATGGTGCGATAGTCCTGTTGCTGCTGTGGTTGATGAGGCTGTGGTTGTTGTGGTGCTGCAGCTTGGGTTTGGGTGTGTACAGCAGCATCACAGGGGCATGTTTTCTCAGTCTTAGCAGACAGGGTCTTAACCTGAGATGCGAGATCTCGAATGGCAGAACAGATCCCTTTGACTTGATTGAATAAGTGACTGACTGTCTCGGCTAGATGTGGTTCAGTATGGCTAGAGGGAGATTTACCACGATTCTCAACATGTTGTACCTGGCACTTCATGCACATGAATTGGATTCCTTTACCCTCATATTTCATTATAGCCTCAATGAGCTCCTGAGGTAGACCTGAGCACATTTCATTCCCATGGACCCATTGTTCACATTTGTCGCACCCTATGGGGTCATTTCCCACATCATCCCCACATGTACCGCATAGACACTCTTCTCCCCTAAGTACACCAGCACCAGTGACACTTGCGCTTCTCCCACGCCTGCCAGCACCCCTGGCATTCCGAGACCCTCTGCGCATTGTCCTTGTCAAAACCAGCCAGGCAGCAGCCCTCTTGCAATCGAGCTTGGCGCGTCACAGGCTAGCAGGGTGTGGAAAGCTTGGCTGAGGCAGGGGAAGGCAGGGCCCAGTTGCAGAGCACTAGCATGTGCAGCAGACAAGCAAGGAGTCCAAGGAAGACACAAATGGTACTAGCAACCAGGCATGCAGAGGCAGATGAGCAGACGCGGACGACAAGTAGACGTAGTGTTGACGTTGTCCGTTCATGCAGTCACATGCATGTCACATGCAAATTTCTTGAACTCAGACTCCAACTCCGCCGAAGCCAGAGCCGTCACCACCGGCGCCTCAGATAATGCCTCACCAGGCAACTGTATAAGCTGGTCAGTTGCCTGAGCTCAAATCAGCCTCAATCAGATAGATAGGCACCTGCTATTATATTAGCCTACCTTGACCTAAGATCACAATTTGTATCCAATATCCCACCGATCCAGATTCCAGGGCCGTATCAAGACGATGTAGGTTTGAAAATGAATTTCAATTCATGTCACCGTGCAAAACACGAGATCAACAAATTTGCACGGAATCGGAATCGGAAATTTGCACGGAATATACCCTGCACGGAATATCAACACGAGCATTGACCACTGACGCTGATACATTTTCGGCGCACATGCCCATTACCCAGAAAGGGCTTAAATGGCTTAAATAGTGTCGTAAGGGCACTTTTAAAAAGCTATTTTGGACCATTAAAGCTAGGAAATATTTAGTTTATTTAGAATGCAAATATTGTAATGAATATATTATATTGTTGTATGAAATAACTGATAACTTAACCGTTTTTAATTTATTTGACGTCATTTTTGGATGTTGTTTGGATCGTTTGGATATTCAACGAAAGGGGATTTCTAACGGCCTTGGGATTGGATTTCCACACGGGCAAGCCCGTCCAAAAAAGTTTCCGTGTTTCCGTCCAGTTTCCGTCAAGTTTCCGTAGTCCGTACCAAGGCCCTATATAGAAGTCCGTACTGTTTTATATACCTTTAGGACGGGATATCTCATATCCAGTGGACAAATTTCGGTGGCGCAAATCTTCATCCATTATACTTTTTGTTAACCATCCAAATGGGGTCGAGCTAAGGGTTCAACAACGTCAACGTGTGTTAGGTTATGGGCTTATTTCATTTCAATTTATTTTAAAAACAGTCAAAAAATGATCTGTTCAATTGAAAGATCTGACCAAGATCTGTATAATTACTACTGAAATGGCACCAGGTGAGTAAACCAGGTGTTCAGAGTCAGAGTAGACTTGTTTCAGACCTTGGTTCAGACGATCAGTCTGTTTTGTACACTATAATTCACTATTTATGTTCACCTGGGCGCTGTTCGCCCCCCGTTTTTTATCAGCAGGCTGTGAGCATGCTGCTACTCCTTGGCTCCTCGTCCTCATTGGTCGAATTCAGGTGGTCTATTCGTTAGACCAATGAGAGGCCAAGAAGCGCCAGCAATGGCGGAAAACCGACAAAAACCGACAGCATGCTGATTTAAAAACAGTGACCGAACACTGAACAGAGCTCTGGATTTTGACAATTTCTACTGAAATGGCACCTAATTCATTGCCAAGGCCAATCTGAAGTGGAAACCTGTTAGTGCAGTGTGTAAACATCTATCAGTATTCCCAAGTTGAAGTAGGTATTGGTATTCCAATGTGACTGAGTACTAACGTCCAACATGACTTTGGTTTCAGAGATGGAGGCAACAACTGGCTGGAAGGTGTTTAATGACAGCGTACATGGACACTTTGAGCTGCACCCGCTCTGTGTTTTGGTGATCGACACACCACAGTTTCAGCGACTGCGGCACATCAAACAGCTGGGTGGCACCTACTATGTGTTCCCATCAGCTGCGCACAACCGGTTTGAGCACTCACTCGGGTAAGAACTCCTCGAGGTACCTGTTCATTTGGGTCACTTTACACCTGTTTTGTTATTTGATAGCCCAGGCTGCTAAGTATGGCAATCTCCACAAGATCTTGACTTTTTGGTGCTGGGGCACTATGCGGGCCTACACAGTAGGCAGTTACCTACACACACAGTAGGCAGGTACCTACACAGTAGGTACCTGCAGGGGAGGTAGCCAGACTGGACATGTGCATGGATCCAAGTAATGGATCTATGATCTCAGTGGATCTTCAAGCAAACTGCAGGTTTGTATCTATGATACCATCGGATCCCCCGCAGGGGGCTGACTGGTCAGAGCCAGGGGTGTAATTTTATATCTCTTTGTGGGGGCAGATGCACCCACAATCCTGAAATATGCCCCCACAATGATGAAAATGCACCCACAAGTCTTATGTCACAATCGCCCTTTCGAGAGCACGGCGCCCTTCGCACGCTCTAACGGCGTCCTCCTGACCGCCTCAGGTTCCTGGATAATATAGCGTTTTTAATCAATCGGCGCCCTTCTGAGAGAATGGCGCCCTTTTGACAGCACTGCGCCCTTCTCATGGTCTAACGGCGCCCTCCTGACCGTCTCGCGCCCTAGTTATGTTTCTGTCCACCGTGCATCCCTCGACTGTTCGGCGCCCTTCTGGCCTCTCAGCGTTCCTGGACCACATAGCGTTTTCAATTACTCGGCGCCTTTCTATGAGAATGGCGCCCCTTTTCATGGTCTCACGGCGCCCTCGTAACCGTCTGGCGCCCCTATGTCCCCACCAACTTAGCACTACTGACTGTTCGACACCCTTCTGGCCTCTCAGCGCCCCTGGACCACATAGCGTTTTCAATCACTCGGCGCCCTTTTAGGAGAATAGTGCCCTTTGCACGGTCTCACGGCTCCCTCGTAACCGTCTGGCGCCCCTATGTCCCCCCAACTTAGCACTACTGACTGTTCGACACCCTTCTGGCCTCTCAGCGCCCCTGGACCACATAGCGTTTTCAATCACTCGGCGCACTTCTAGGAGAATAGTGCCCTTTGCATGGTCTCACGGCGCCCTCGTAACCGTCTGGCGCCCCTACGTCCCCACCAACTTCCAACTTAGCATTACTGACTGTGCGGCGCCCTTTTGACCTCTCTGCGCCCCTGGATCATATAGCATTTTTAATCACTTTGCGCCCTTCTGGGAGAATGGCGCCCTTGTCATGGTCTCTCGGCGCCCTTGTAACCTTCTGGCGCCCCTACGTACCCTAAGCGGCCTGGCGCCCCTACAGCTGGGCACCCACAATCATTTTGGGAAAATTACACCCCTGGTCAGATCTGCTGCTTAGCCGGGGTCATCTGGCTCCGGCTGTGCGGCGGCTGTGACTTCGGCCAGTAAGGGGAGTAGCGCCCCCTCGGCCCCAGCTTGACGCGCGTTTAACCTGGACTTAGTACGCGTTGACCAATCATATTGCGTAGGACAAACCCATTGGCTGTAAGCAGCATGCTGATTGGCTGACGATGACGTGACTGCATTCCTCAGCAAGGCACGCATTCCTCTGCAAGGCACTCTTTTCGGAACGAGAAATGGAATATTTTTGTATGGGGTGATTATCAGCCGTAAAAGCTTCTGATTAGTGCTAGTCTCAGCTCAATCTACAAAACTGCTATTCCAGTTTAAAACCCCATGTTAAAAGTGAACTATTTGCTTTAAAGGTAGTGTGCCACCTTTGAAAGATTTCCCATTTTATTTTTCCTAGGATAAGAAGCTTCTGTTTTTACCTAATATCGCAAAAAAAAATCAAAAATGGGCCTGGAATAGTGCCTTTTTCGCCTAAAAGTTTATCGGTTTTTAGATATGTATAACAACTGTAGTGGGCTCACCTGCAAACAGGCGTCGGGCAACAATCGCGAATGCGGCGCACTTGTGACAATAAGCAAAGGTCATTATAGTGTTACGACCATACGACGTACGGGAATGAGTTATCAGCTGTCTAATCGTAGACAACACAATGTCGAGCCTTAAACTGTAAGCCCGTATTGGTATTGTTTCTTTTATTTGGCTGTCGAACATTATTTATGGTTTGAAATATGATTTTATGTAAAATAATTGATATGAAAAAGCCGTCTTATAAGTTATGACCCCATTTCACCACACGCAAGTGGCAGAAATGACAATGATCAGCTGACGCATTTTTCTTGGCCGAAGTCAGAGCGCGCGGCCCGACGCACCACGCGTATTTGGAAATTCCGACCTCGACGAGCATCAGAAGCCAACTAACAGGCGTGTTCGAAACCGCAGGAGATGATGATGAACGGGTTTATCGAAACTTGATTGGATGAGCATATCGGTAATAGCGATTTCAGTGTGTGCATTTATTGTTCATAGTGGTGTGAAATGTGGTTGGGGTACGACCGACAGCCCGTCGGGGCGAATTTCGCACTGGGGTACTCAAAATTTGAAGAATTTAAGACGTTTCCATGAGTTTTGAAGGTATGGATAAGTTCTAAAAATCCGGTTCTCCTTATCTGGGCCATTAACTCCATACGGTCCAAGAAAGCTGGCACACTACCTTTAACCCGCGCCGGGCCGGTGCTCCGAGATTCCGCGCCGGGCCGGGGGAGGGGGTGTTTTAACACACCCCCCTTCTAACTCGGCTCCTGGGCCATGTAGCGACACGCGGTAAGCGGCAATCGAAAGAACGTCCAAAATAAGGACGAAAACACTTGAGTAATTTTTTGGACCAGGCCAAAGGTCAGGTCACCAGAGGTCACCAAAGGTAAAATGTTGACTATTTCAACATTTTGAAAACTGCCGACGGCTATCTCGGGAACCAATAGAGCTACAGCGCCGCGGAAGAACGCATTCTATAGCCCTTTTACAGGCATTTCTGAGCAATGTTCTCAGATCTTACCTCAGGTCAACGGTTTAGCCTCCAGAGGGCAAAAACTCCTAAAATAACCGTTTTTACGAAAAGCGTTTTTTTCGGCAATAACTTCTGACTCAAAAGAGCCATGACATTACTTTTGCCAGCATCGTGTTCCTCTCGTCGAGACGCGTCGAATGAACTATAATTTGACCTTGAAAGGTCAACTTGAAAATTAAACCTCAGGTCAAGGTCATCACCTGACCGGAAAAGGTCATGTTGCATATCAGTCGATCGGCAACATTGAGCCAAACACATCTAAGGCGTTTTGAGCGCTCTGCCGCACCTCTATCAGAAGTTATTAGCGAAAAACTGCTAGATTCTGTTCGTGACCTGAGATGACCTACGGGACATAAGGAGAGGTCACAGTTGCCATTTTCCGGTTCAGTGTGTCAATTTTACCTACATCTCTATGTTTGAGAGTGTCTAGAATAGCGTCCGTGCAAAACAGACGTGTTACAATTTTCTCCCATTGACTTAGGTAGGTATAATGGAGAGGCCGCAAAATTGATCTGACCTTAGGTCACCGATATGAAAATTCCGAGATATACATTTTATAGATAATGTTGATCTTATCAATCGCTGAAAGTTTCAAGGCAATCGATCAGTCGGTGTAGCTATGACGAGCATTCTTATTTTTTCGGAGGTGAGGTCACTTGGCGTGACCTGGTGACCTGACCTAAGGCGACCTGGGTCTGAAATTTTCACATGTGCGGAAAAGATGCACGAACAGGTGTGCCAAAAACGGCGACGCTCCGCGCCGCCGTTTTTGAGATATCTGCGAAAAACCGCAGGGGGGGGGGGTGTTCAAACACACCCCCCCCCCCCGGCCCGTTGCAGGTTAACTAGAGAAGCATATCAGTGTTAAATAACACGGAACGAAAATGATGACGAACGCGTTTCGGCTAAATCGCCGTCATCAGCGTCTAAAAGGAGAAGCGTCGAAAAGGAGCTGATGACGGCGATTTAGCCGAAACGCGTTCGTCTATCATTTTTGTTCCGTATTATTATACTTGTCTCAACTGAAATGCATATATCAGTGTTTGTTACATTCAGCAGCTAAATGAGGCCAGCAGCAAAAATCATGAGGAGACCCTATTCACCAGGGGTGGAGAAAGTTTTTGGGGTGCTCGAGCACCCCCTGAAATTCAAGTCACCATCATATAATAGTGCTCCAGGGGTGCTTAAATTATTAGGTCGTTCAATAAGTAACGAACAATCGGTCATAACTTCTTTATTTCTTTATTTAATACTTTAAAACTTTCACAGATTATAGATCAGACATTTCTGAATGCAGCCTATGCCTCAAACCAGTCGCCGCCCGCCTGCACACACTTCTCCCAGCGTTCCGGCCAACGCCGGAATTCCGCCCGGAAAAACGTGTTTTCCGTCTTTTTCACCCAGTTCATGACAGCGCACATGACTTCAGCGTCGGTCTCGAAGTGTTCACCATGGAGGCCATCCTTTAGGGGACCAAAGAGGTGAAAATCTGAAGGAGCCAGGTCCGGACTGTAGGGCGGCTGGGGCATGATATTCAGCCCTGTCGGCTGTCACGCGATCTCCTCGCGCGTGGCGTGAGACAAGTGCGGTCGGGCGTTGTCATGGTGTATGGTGATGTTGTTGACATCCGAGCCGCGCCTCTTCTTCAGGATTGCTTTTCTCAGTCTCCTGCAGGAATGTGATGTAGCGGCCCGCTGTCCATAACCCATTAACCCGCCCAGGTTCAAGAAAGCCCACCAGGATGACACCATGACAACGCTCGTCCGCACATGTCTCACGCCACACGCGAGGAGATCGCGAGACAGGGCTGAATATCATGTCCCAGCCGCCCTACAGTCCGAACCTGGCTCCTTCAGATTTTCACCTCTTTGGTCCCCTGAAGGATGGCCTCCGTGGTGAACACTTCGAGACCGACGCTGAAGTCAGCTGCGCTGTCAAGAACTGGGTGAAAAAGACGGAAAACGCGTTTTTCCGGGCGGAATTCCAGCTTTGGCCGGAACGCTGGGAGAAGTGTGTGCAGGCGGGCGGCGACTGGTTTGAGGCAAAGGCTGCATTCAGAAATGTCTGATCTATAATCTGTGAAAGTTTGAAAGTGTTAAATAAAGAAATAAAGAAGTTATGACCGATTGTTCGTTACTTATTGAACGACCTAATACGTCTGAGACACAAACTGCTTTGCATAAGTCGCGAGGAGAGTGATGCTGCTGGGAAAACGTACGGCCCTCCAGGTATTAAGTGGTTGGTTGCCAACATCACAATAATTGATCTGCATTGATGAATACGTCTAATGGCTGTTGAAAACCATTGCCGAAATGTGTGCACGAACCCTTTTCTCATTTCTATTGAGTCATTTTACAGGTGTGTCTCTGTCATTTAAAGTTATTACACCAAAATCACACAGGCTAAACAACCACTGTTTTTTCTGGAGGGCCGTACGTTTATGTGCTTTTCTACGCAAGAATTCGACGCTTCCATTCGCCAGGTGCTAGAAAAGCACCCCCTGGGATTATGACAATTCTCCGCCCCTGCTATTCACTTGCTTGAAAAATTGAAATATGTAAGAAGAAATTCCTTGCTATTCAAATTTCAAGCAATAGCTGCTGTAGCCATGTTTATTGTGTGGTTTGTCTCATTGCATAGAAACTTCCTGCACTATTGGTGCTCTGTGTTTCCAGGGTGGCATACCTGGCCGCCGAGCTGGTGTCGACTTTGCGCCGGAACCAGCCGGAGCTGAACATCACCGACATTGACGTGGTGTGTGTCAGTCTGGCCGGTCTGTGCCACGATCTGGGCCACGGGCCGTTCTCTCACATGTGGGAGACGTTCATGGATCAGGTGCGGCCAGAGCGCCACTGGAAGGTGAGCCAGGGGTGGTAGAGACTGACGGTGCGGCCGGGCCTATGCTTTGAGTCAGGGAATGGTGGGAATGGTGGGATTAGGTCTGTTCGGTGCTATGAATAAGAGGAGTGGGAAGAGAGAGAGAGGAATGAGAGGGGGACATCGATGCGTCGGAGGAGGCCGAACGTCGTTAAAATGGAGGCGCGGTTTCCTGAGGTCAAGGAACGGGATGACAAGGACCATGGCACACGCGGGAAGCGGATAGATACGGGGAGCTATGCTATGCCTCTGGTCTCACCCTCCACTTATATTTGACTTAGTACGAATAGGCGGCGGAACGGGGAGGGCACCGGGGCACCGTGCCCCTCCCCTTTGATTTGGGAGTTTTAACATTAGCCCTATGGGTGTTGCATGGAAAGAATGGGACCAAAAGTCGGCAGTGCCCCCCCCCCCCTTAACCCGCGCCCCGTTGGGCTCTGCCGAGCAACGCGCCCGGTTGGGGGGGGGCATTTTGGCCCCCCCCCTAAGATCTCGAGAACCACGCAACATAGCGACAAGCGGTAAACGGCGTTGGATAGCCCCAACGGGGAACTACCTTGTGACCCAATTTTATTGACCTAGGTCAAACCGATGACGTCACAGGTCAGGTCAAAGGTCCAATTTTCACCGTTTACAGGCACTTCAAGAAATGCGTTGTAAAATCGAGTAAAATGCATTTCATTGAAAATCATCGATGGGGAAATGTTCTTCAAACACATATTTTGCTATTTGAGGTCACTGATACCAGGTCAGGTCACAGAGGTCAGGTCACGGGGGGGTCACAATATGAAAGTGTCGTGTGATACATGTTTTATGGTCCATTTTACATGACAAATGCGATTATATGGGTCAGGCAGCCTTTGGGGCCAGCTTAGATCACGTTTTGGTCAAGGTCAGGTCAAGGTCAGGTCAAGGTCAGGTCAAATTAGGTCAAATTTCAAAGTTAATATTTTTGCATAAAATGGGTATCGAATCGATGCAGCTCATCACGGGGAGTTCAATGGTGGTCTTTGTTTTGCCGTACGAGGTCTAGAATTGCTAAAAATTGAGTTCAAAAATTTGACGTCATCATTTTTGAACAGTTTTTTCGCTATAACTTGGCCAAAAAACGAGATATCGATCTGAAATTTGGTATGTATATAGAAGAGCGCTGGGACTATCACATATATTCCGGTTTTTTTCGAAATTCGGGAAATTTTTGGATTTTTTCAAAGTTTTTCAAAAAAATCAATTTTTTTATTTTTTTTGGGTCAAAAACCAAAAATTTTGAAAATCCGAGATAGCAGTTTTGTAGCGCCGCCTTTTGTCTACTAGACCATATAAAGAACTTTGAAATTGCTTGATAACTGTAGATTTGGTGAGCGTTTCAAGATTGCATGTTTTTTGCTCATTTTTGCTCGAACATGACCTCAGTTTGACCTCAATAACTCCTGACCTAAGGTGACCTAAGACTTGAAATTTGGTGTGAAGGTGTCAAATTGATGCCCGGGAAGGTACTGAAAATTTGGCGGCGCTGCGCGCCGCCGTTTTCTTGCTATTCAGGAAAAACCACAGGGGGGGGGGCCAAAATGGCCCCCCCCCCCCAACGGGGCGAGGGTTAAAGGTAGTGTGCCAGCTTTCCTGGACCGTATGGAGTTAATGGCCCAGATAAGGAGAACCGGATTTTTAGAACTTATCCATACCTTCAAAACTCATGGAAACGTCTTAAATTCTTCAAATTTTGAGTACCCCAGTGCGAAATTCGCCCCGACGGGCTGTCGGTCGTACCCCAACCACATTTCACACCACTATGAACAATAAATGCACACACTGAAATCGCTATTACCGATAGGCTCATCCAATCAAGTTTCGATGAACCCGTTCATCATCATCTCCTGCGGTTTCGAACACGCCTGTTAGGTGGTGCGGTAGACCGCGCCCAAAGCCAGGGCCCCGGTAACGTGAGGTAGCCGAGTCGGGGCAGCGTGCGCTGACCCAAGCCGGGGCCGCGCGTCCTCCCGGTGTCATGTGATAGCCCGGGGCTGCCCGGGGATGCGGTAGACCGCGTCCAAAGCCGCGGCCCCGGCTTGGGTCAGCGCACGCTACCCCGACTCGGCTACCTCACGTTACCGGGGCCCTGGCTTTGGGCGCGGTCTACCGCAGGTGGCTTCTGCTCATACTTTGTGGTGCGGTGGTGGTGCATCGGGCCGCGCGCTCTGACTTCGGCCAAGAAAAATTCGTCAGCTGATCATTGTCATTTCTGCCACTTTCATGTGGTGAAATGGGGTCATAACTTTAGAGACGGCTGTTTCATGTCAATTATTTTACATAAAATAATGTTTCAAACCATAAATTAATGTTCGACAGCCAAATTAAAGAAACAATACCAATACAGGCTTACAGTTTAACCCTCGCACGACCAGGCCATTTCTCATAACACGAACGACCAGGGGGGGGGGGGGTGTTACGACCCCCCCCTGGCGTTTCGAAACGGAAGGTCGTAGAGCTTAGCGGAAAAAAACCAACGGATTGCTCTCAACGAGATCTCGCGATTGGTGGCATATTTTTTGGTCCTAGGTCAACATTTGACCTACTTTTGACCGGTCAAAGGTCAAATTTTCGGAAAAAGAGACTTTTTTCAACTTTCGGCGGCGATTGCGGCAAAACGGTGGGAGATATCGACTTGAAACCTTCACTATCGTGTTCCTTGATCAATTCTCTATCGTTTGGTATGTATTCCGTTTCCCTAGCTCTAAAAATGGCGCGTTGGGAGCGCCGGAAGTCGGCAAGGTCACAGTCGGCGGCAGAAATTCGAAAAATCAAAATTTAAATTTTTGAAATCTGATTGTATTTTTGGATTTGGGAGGTCCATTTGCTCCCTATAGAAGCTAATATTGCTGCATATTCCCATTGAGGTGACAAGAATTAGCAAAATAGTGGTTCGGGCGCTTTTCAAAAATAGTACCGGACGCTGTTCCTCTTGTGACGTCATAGCTCCGTGACCTGACCTGACCCGGTCAAATTTCTTATACCATATGATAGCCAATACTTGCCCCAACATGCATGGGAAGTTTCATCACGATCCATCAACCGATGTCCGTACCACCGGCAGGAAACCTCGGGCGTTGGCACTCAGTTTGTGAAAATCCGGCCGGAGGCTGTACCTCTTATGACGTCATAACTCCGTGACCTGACATGACCCGATCAATTTTTTTCGGCAAAAGATGCGCAAAGGTTGCCCCAGAGGGTATTGAAAATTTCAGCCCGCTACGACAAGCCGTTTAGCGTGCACTTCGAAAAAACCTCAGGGGGGGGGGGTTGATACAACCCCCCCCCCCCCTAGGCGTTCTAGGGTTAAATTCGACATTGTGTTGTCTACGATTAGACAGCTGATAACTCATTCCCGTACGTCGTAACTCTATAATGACCTTTGCTTATTGTCACATGTGCGCCGCATTCGCGATTGTTGCCGACGCCTGTTTGCAGGTCAGCCCACTACAGTTGTTATACATATCGAAAAACCGATGAACTATTAGGCGAAAAAAAAAACACTATTTTAGGCCCATTTTTGGCCGCCGAGCCGCCGAGCTGGTGTCGACTTTGCGCCGGAACCAGCCGGAGCTGAACATCACCGACATTGACGTGGTGTGTGTCAGTCTGGCCGGCCTTTGTCACGATCTGGGCCACGGGCCGTTCTCTCACATGTGGGAGACGTTCATGGATCAGGTGCGGCCAGAGCGCCACTGGAAGGTGAGCCAGGGGTGGTAGAGACTGACGGTGCGGCCGGGCCTATGCTTTGAGTCAGGGAATGGTGGGAATGGTGGGGTGAGGTCTGTGCGGTGCTATGAATAAGAGGAGTGGGAAGAGAGAGAGAGAGGAATGAGAGGGGGACATCGATGCTTCGGAGGAGGCCGAACGTCGTTAAAATTGAGGCGCGGTTTCCTGAGGTCAAGGAACAGGATGGCATGGACCATGGCACACGCGGGAAGCGGATAGATGCGGGGAGCTATGCTATGTCTCACCCTCCACTTATATTTGGCTTAGTACGGTAGGGGCTTTAAAGTTCAAAGTCTTTTATAGTTGAGAGCTGCGGCTCTACGTTCTATAACTAGCATAATTAATGAGAATTCATTCTGAACGTTCTGCGTGAACAGGTTGACGAAGCCGCCAGAGCTAAGAGAGGCTTGTGTCTGACTCTTACGTCCGATCGTGAAATACCAGCTGATTAGGAAAATGTTAGCAATTAAAGTGCAGCGCTTCGTCAAAGCTGAACATTGGATTTGCTTCTGACCCATTCACTAACTACGAGTGTTTGTGACGGCGGCTCTCTTCAACCGCAAACCATCCCCGTCATTATAGTTCCGACTTTTGTGTGTAGAACGTCGGAGCGACTTGAATCTGGGGTATCCTTACCCGGTCGAGTGCAGCACTAGTCTACCAGCTGAGCTACGGGCTTCACTGATTTCATCATCGATGCAAGTCTATATGCAATTATTACATTACCTCGTGAGTCATAACTCGCTCTTTCTCTCTGTACTGTAGTAAGAAGAAGCTTTCACTATACCAGATACCTCCATCACTGTACTAGTTACATGAGCACGCGCACGCCTGTGACTTTCCGTGACCGTCTGACCGTGCTTCGGCGCGTGGCGGGGCAGCACGAGGCCACCTCCGTGGAGATGTTTCAGTACATGCTGGAGCAGAATGGTCTGATGGAGAGCTTCACTGCTTTCGAGCTGACTGAGCTGGATATCACCTTCATCAAGGAGCAGATCGCCGGGCCCTGTCCGGACACGGGCAAATACGTCGGACGTACCGGCAAGAAAGCCTTCCTGTATGAGGTCAGTGGATGCGGTCTTCAAGGCGGAGGTTATAGTATGGGACATGACTGGTTATCAGATGGCAGTTTATCTGGTTTGTGAGTTTTTGCACAAATCAATTTCCATTTAGTGACTATGACTATATCCTTACCGAGTCTATGATATAAGTATATCCTAAGGCCTTGAATGCAGGCGCGAAATTTAAGATCAAAAGTATACTAGTTTCATTTAATTGGTTTTCGAAAAAAATCACATCAGCAGGATGGCCAATTTATAGAATATTTGAATTGCCAGATCATTTCCAACAAGCGTAACGGCATCGACGTGGACAAGTGGGACTACTTCTGCCGCGACTCTCACCTGCTGGGCATCAACATCAGCTTCGACTACAAGCGCTGCCTGCTGTACAGCAGGTGCGTCAGAGCTGGGGAAAGCGTGATGTCTCCTCTTGTGACCTAGCTGTGATGGTGCTGGGACGGGTCACCTCGATGGCGCGCGTTCCTCTTGTCCTTGCTCTCCCCTGATCGCAAGGTTCTGATTCTTCTAGTTCTGATCATTGTCGTCGGCCGTCGACCTTAAATGGCCTTGTATACCTGTATGCTAAATGAACAAACATTGGCCTTCTAGCTCTTCGTCCACTCTCCTGCGTCCAGCACACGGCGCCACTCTGACTGCCGGTCTGGCTGCTCTCCCCCAGGGTCATTGAGGTGGAGAATGAGGGCTTCCAGATCTGCACCCGTGATAAGGAGGTGGGCAACATGTACGACCTCTTCTACACGCGCTGGGTGCTGCATCGGCGTGCCTACCAACACCGGGTCTGTCGCATTGTGGAGCGCATGTGAGTGTTTCGGGGAGGACGTGGGCCAGCGTGTCGTCCGGGTCGGTCAGAGGAGGCAGTAGCGCACTTTGAGTCGTCTTTTTCGTCCAAACTGGAGCCCGTGCGAGTTAATGACTGAGAGAGGGAAGGAGAGGAAAAAAATATAGAGGATTATTGTGTTTAGTTCATCACTTTGGGCCAGCACCGGGCATTCGCTTCATGGTCTCCCCGATGCCACTCACTTATACCGCTATCGAATGAATAGGTTTTATTGGTAGGATTTTGGGTATGTAACCCTCCGCGACTTAATGAGACCTACCATGACCTGACCTGACCTGAGGCCTCTTGCACCAAACTACCTAGCTAGGTAGAATCAGCAAAATACCTACCTAGTAAAACTACCTGCGGCGGCAACTTCTCTTGCACCATTCTACCTACCTGTCCAGGTAAATTTGACAACTCGCGTTTTTAGGATTGGATGTTCGGCGGCCTGGGCAGGAAAAAGGTGCTAGAAAACGAACGGAAAAGAAAAAAAATTGTTTTGTTAAAACGTATTTTCAACCTTTACTAGCTTCCAATAATTATTTCGAATACATATATATCTTTATTCAATGAAAAGATTGAGTAAATTGAATTATAATGTGGTTGACGTTGCCATGGCAACAAAGTGGCGTATCTGACCGCTTGTTTCAAAACTACTCATCCTTCGCGTCCCTTGGTATTCATATGATAATTCTTAACTATTAATTCTCAATCGAACGAGCAAAAGATAAGTGCAAGCGGAGATGAAGCGAATAATTGCGGAACAGAAAAAGCTTGAACTGTTTCAGCTCATCCGTGATGAACGCAAGGTAAGTGCGACTGCGCTATCCAAGATAGGAGTCGCGTTTATATAGCATTTTTGACGAGGCTCTAGCTAATTTATTTTGCGATAATTTCGATGCCGTGATCTTCGCATATTTAGAGGGTAGGCATAATTTTGTAAATTACAATGCACCATTAGCATCCTTGGCAACATCACGGGTGGAGCTGTAACATTGCAACAATCCCTGTGTTCCTAAACGTGTTTGATGATATGATGTGTACCTAGGTATCCAAGCTCAGATAAAATTAAACAATTCCTTAATTTTTTCTTTGTTCGGGGGAGGCATTTAATGTGGGCAATTGAATTAAATGGTTCCAGTTCCTATGTAGTGTACCGTCACTATTAAAAAAGAGCATGCAATTCTACATAGTTATGCATACGTACTAGACACAAATTTCAAGCAGCCTCATGGCTAATTTTATATAGGTAGTAGACTCTGGTACCTACCAGAGATGCGAAGTCGATTAGTTTTCGGTGACTCAGACTCCGACTCCAGCTTTAAAAGCTCCGATTTCGACTCCGGGTGGCATTGTCAACTCCGACCGACTCCAACTCAGACAGACGCCGACTCCAAAGCCTTGCTAGGTTTGTGGAGTCGCTGGATTTCTTGTGACTCCGGCTCCAGTTTTTCCAAACGTATCCCGACTCAGACTCCGATCAGAACTGTCGACTCCGCCCGACTCCGACTCCGACTTACACCGCAGCTCTGGTAGGCACCATCACCATATGCGTCTATACCTTTTATAGTGCATTCGTCCGTCTGGATAGTGCGTAGTATGTGGCCGGAAATGGAATAGATTTTCGCAAATTTGAATTCGCTTGATAGACTTAACGCGTTAAAAATGAAATGCAAAACTGGGACAAAATGGCTAAATGTGGTCAACGCGACACGGGCTCGGTCCCTGCAAAAGATGGCACTTTTTCCCCCCCTGCTAAGGTGAAGAGGGCCTTGAGTCTTGAGACGAAATGGGCTATGAATGTCCGAGAAACAGATAGCTAGTTATGAATATGTAAGACACCTCTGTCTTCCACGCGCTCTGCCCGCGCCCGCGCGCCGACGCGCGACGGCTTCCCGCCACAGCCGGGAACACGATTTAGCCGTGCATCCTTCACGACTCTCTGCCGTGAAGGATGCATATTATACCTACACACAAATCGTAATTACTATTCTTAAATTATGCGTCGTCGAAATATCATCAAAATACAGCTTTTGAGGCCAGCTGCAATGCCCAAGTCAGGATGCTTATTTACTTGGAAAAGCTACTTTTCCAAATCTCAATTTTCCGACATCGATACGCAAATTGTAGTATCGATACGCAAATTGTAGTCTGAACTCTATACGCAAATATAGAGCTGAAAGATTATCGTCATCACGAGTCCGGTTACATTGCAGCACACAGGAATTCATATAATACAAACACGAAAGACGCAAGATGTGGAGGGGGGAGTCAGAGATGGACGCGGGTGGATCAGAGACGAAATTAGAACCTTCGGAGGTTCTAAATCGGAAGGTTTACAAATGTTCGTCAAAAAATGTTCGTCATTTTCAAAGAGTCCTCGAATATCACTTCTTCGCAGGCTTCTGCGCCCGTAACATTTTTATTATGATAAATGTTACCATTAAAGTTTGTCATTTTTAAACTTCTCTAGGCCGAGGGAGCGACAACATTGCGTTGTCATTAGAGGAAACATTGGAGGAAAAGTTATTCCGATGCCAATAGATTCTTGGATTACAAACTCATCGACCACGTTGTGCAGTTTAAGGCTAACTTTTAGTATCCTTCGAGCATTACAATTTGCTTGTTCTCCTACAAAGTAGACAAATCATTTGCAATGGTGAATCTCGGGAGGCGGAGTAGGTACTTATGATGCCGGCTGTATCTGCTGAGTTTTGCCTGATTACCCACCCAACAGATATGGAAATAAAGTGTGTCAACGTTCTCCTTTTCCAGACACTTTATGGAGAGTTTAAGGGCCCCAATGCCCGCTCGCGTAGGCTTCAAGAATGGGGTCGCATACGCGAGCGAGCCATTCAACTTGGCCTGATAAATGACGCAACATCGACGCAAAGCATGCTGCAGGGTGTTATAAAAAACACCCAAGACCGGACAAAAAGTGAGTAACCATTGTTACCACCACTACGACACCGCAATTAAGCACACTGCAGTGCTAGCACAATGGCATTTAACCAAATAACGCACCTTATATCATATACGCAGACTTCAATTTTTTTAAGGCGTTAGCTCTTTAGAAACAGCTTTTGACGAACCGAGCCGCACATGTTTTGGTTGATATCCCCCACAGAGCAAATATTCACGCCGTACACTTACCTCTGTTGCAGAAAAATTCCAGCAAAAGAACCAGTCGGGGGCAGGTGCAGTGGTCTGGACCCAGCTCGACGATACCGTCATGGATTGCGTGGGTATGTTACTTTCAGCCTTCAGATGTAACGGTACATAGTAGTGTTAAATATTTTTTATGCATTGTCTTTGGAGGGCTTAAACAAAAGATCAGACATGTCCGAGCTAAGCTCTTTTTCTCCTGTGTTAGTGTGTTAGAAGCTATCGTGACAAAAAAAAGAAAACCTTTGGGACGGCACCCCTTCCCAGACCCAAGGGATTAACATCGTAAGCGTGAGGCAAAAGGGCGCCAAGATCCGCTGTCTCTTACATCCCTTTGTTTTTTTTTTTTCACTCCGGCAGGCAGAGACAACTACCTGACGTCGTTTAAGGTTCCTGGCGGGATTACCTGGGGCCAGATGATGACGAATCAGCAAGAAGCCGGCCCAGAAACCGCACTGACAACCGCGGGAGAAACGTCATCAGCACCCAGTATCTACTTCACTACAGAAGACGGTCGGTTGATAGGGCTGGGCACGCCGCTCGCCCAGTCTCCGGCGACCAATGCGACCACGATAACCACCACGGTCCTCTCGACCGTCCCCTCGACCAGGGCAGGCTCGTCAAACGCAACAACCCCTTCGACTGGTCCGCCCCAGGAAAGCGCCATGGCTCTCTCGTCCGGCAAGGCCTCGTCAGCTGACGCAGCCCCTTCGACTGTTCCGTCCCACTCCCAGGGGAGCGCCACGGCTCTCTCGACCGGCAAGGCCTCGTCAGCTGACCCAGCCCTCCCGACTGGAGCGTCCCAGGAGAGCGTCACGGCTCTCTTGACCGGCGAGGCCTCGTCAGCTGACGCAGCCCTCTCGACTAGAGCGTCCCAGGAGAGCGCCACGGCTCTCTCGACCGGCGAGGCCTCGTCAGCTGACGTGGCCCTCTCGACTGGAGCGTCCCAGGAGAGCGCCACGGCTCTCTCGACCGGCGAGGCCTCGTCAGCTGACGTGGCCCTCTCGACTAGAGCGTCCCAGGCATCGGAGAGAAACCGCGATGAGATTGAAGCGCGCCTCCAGCTCATCCGCTCAACGCCACTCTTCAGACGGACGCCGGAGGAGGTGACCCTGCTCCGCACCTACCTCAGCTTACAGATCCTGGAGGACATGCTGCAGGGAGGAACTCCCACACCAACCCTGACATATGTGCTATGAGCAGGGCTGCGGAACCGCAGCTAGAGCTGGATCCGGAGCCGCCGGAGCCGGCATCTTTTGCCCGGAGATGGAGGCGGAGCCGGAGCTGTCGAAGTTGGTGGCGACTCTGGCTAAATTTGTTTGTTTTGTTTTTAAGGAAAAAGTTAACTTAATTAGTTCGGTTTGACAGTCACGTGAATAAAATACGCCTCAAATATATTATTCCTTTCTTGTGAAGGAAATAAACCGTTTTAAGAAGTAATTAGTTTCAAGCTTCCTCTTCATGGTTCTGGCTTGGACTGAATCGTATGTCACATGAATTGTAAACGAACACCTAACCATTACACATGGTAGGTACAGAAGTTTCACTCAAAGGTCAAACATAAACACACTGTCAATCGCAAATACCTTACAAAAAGGCTAGCAACCATCAAACATGTTTTTATTTGCTGCTCTCCCTCTCCCTTTCGCTCCCTCTCCCGCTCGCTCCCTATACCCCTCGCTCCCTCTTCTCTCCCTATCCCCAAGCGTATACAAATACACAAACACTCAAGCACACGTACATAGCCATAGGCCACTGGCCATGAGTAGACGACTCTGCTGTTGCCTAGCTGCGGTTGGCCCGAGTATCGACCAGCTAATGGCGTACGAACAGCCGCACGAGGTCATTGCGGCGCACAAGACCCGCCCGCCTCTCGGCGCCTGCCGCCGGCAGCTCTGCCGCCCCGTCAGCTGGCTCCTGCACCATTCCTTCATCTTGCCTCAGTGGTCCGAGTCATTCGCCGAAGTCACCGCCCTTGATACACATATTGTGTAGGATAAAGCACGTGTGAATAACCGCCACGCAGCGGGCCACACTTTTCAGGCGCAGCCCGAACTCGAGCGCCCCGAACCGCATTTTCAAAACGCCGAAGGCGTTCTCCACCACCACACGAGTGCGCGCATGAGCGTTATTGTATGCGCGCTCCTCGGCGGTGGTGGGGTCTGCAATGGGCGTCATGAGCCAGGGTGACAGGCCGTAGCCACTGTCCCCCAGCATCATGGCGCCCATTACAGGATTTCCATTCCGGAAATAGTCGGGCAGCCCTGATGTGGCTAAAACTCGGGCGTCGTGCACCCGACCGCCACAATGCACGCTCAATGCAACGATTGAGCGGTCGGGTGCAGCGACAGCCATCACATTGAGGGACGGGAAGCCTTTCCTATTGATATACGCCTCCCGCTGCTCTCGGGGGACGGTGAGGCGTACATGGGTGCCGTCGATGCACCCCACGATGTCGGGCAGCCCGGCGACCTGTCGAAAGTCCTCCTTGAGACGTCCGAGAGCCGCCGGGTCGCTCGGCCAGGTGATGGCCCCTGGGCAGCGGTGGATTATCGCATCCGTCACGCGGTGAATGGCGCGGCACACGGTGGCCTCGGAGACGCCGTGGCCGTCTCCCACCAGGCGCAGATACGCACCGGTAGCATAGAACCGCAGCGACACGAGCAGCTGCTGGCGAGGTGTCAGTGCCATATTTAAGCCCGTGTCGTGCGCCACCGTCCCGCTAATGAGGTCTTCCAGTGCAGTGGCGACCTCGACGCTGAGGCGGAAGTTTTCCCTAAAGAGAAACGGGATTTAAGGTTATATAAAGCTTTCGAATGAATACAATGACACTCTTGATATGCGGCATACAGGCACCCATGCACATTAAATAGTCACCTGAATGTCGTTGGATGCAGTGCTCCCATGTTGATGCGCGGACGGAGCCTCCGCTGGCGGCGCTCCCGAGGCTCAAAATTGTCATCATCGGCCATAGTCAATCCGGCAATGCATAGGCGTTATCTGGAAGCAACATGCATAAGATGGTTTTGATCCGTGGTCGGCACCATTTAAAAGCATGGCTTGCGGACACAAGTGGGTACACCTACTCATCGCAATGTTTTTTTACGGCACATGTACGTCAGCAACTATGACTATGACAAAACTGCGTATCACACATGTAAGTAGGTAATTTAATCCTTAACCCGCGCATGACTGGGATATTTTCCATAACGCGAGTGGCTGGAGACGGGGGGGGGGGCGACTCTACAGAGCCCCCTCCTTATCTCCGAAACTAGGTACTGGGCCGATCGTCAAAATTCAAACGGCCTCTGATAGCCCTGGTAAAACTGACGAGCGAAACCTTATTTCATTGACCTCGAGGAGTCAGAGGGGCCCTAGTGGTCAGATACAGACACTAGCAGTTATTCACAGGAGGCACCAGCCGCCAGGTGAAGGATCTTATCTGTCAGGCTGGTTTTTGGAGTGGTTTGGAGTTTTTTTTTTTAATTTTCAACATATGTTTTGGGTCTCCCCCCCCCTCTCTCTACAGGGGAGCGTACGAGACCGTCTTTATCTATCTGCTAACGCTTTGGTCCGCGAATATAGAGGTCAACAATGCTGTGGCTCCCGAGTGCCCTTCTAGCGCGACACCTATATGAAATGTAGAGAGACATCTAACGGCTGTTCCCACTTCCCACTCCGCAGTGGAATGGCCATCGCCCGTCATAGGCGGATTCATGCGGGCCGTGGCCGAACATGACGGGACTAGCGACTAGCCCCTTCCATTAGAAATTAATTAGTTGCAGAAGGTGATATGTTTATAACAAAACGAGTGACTGAGGACGTTTTAGAGTGAAGCTGTTTATCTTAACAAATTACAAAGAGTTTTGGCTTCTTTGGCCCCTGCCTGACGGCTGACTGACAACGCCACTGCATGAATATCGATAACAAAGTTGTTGCTCGTCAACAAATAAAATTGAAATACATGTTACAAAAAATATAAACAACTCAAAAACATGTGGCTTCTACCGGCAACATGAACATTGAAAATAGCACAAAATTTTAAATGCCTATTTATACAAGTTATTTGCTACATCGATAGCTTGGAAGAGTTCATTTCTCTATGACGGGGGGAAATAACGCGGTCTGGCGCAGTTAGCGCGCGAATTGTTGGGGTCCATTTCCACGTGGCGGGAGTCGAGGCCATTGAAGTTGAGAATCGGTATATTTGGTGGATTCAAGGGCATGTGTTACTGAATAAAATTTCCCCATGGCTGGGAAATTCACATCTGTGTATAAGGGTCACCAAAGCCATTTTTCGTGATTGACTGTGAGAAGGTAAGGTGAGGGAAGGGGAGGTAATGGCAGCTCATGCTGGAATGATACCTATGCATAGTGCACAAGTGATTCCAGGCAAAATTTAACATGGGCAAAGCTTCGTAAATCATATTACTGTTTTTAACCAGAAGAAATAAAACAAGTATCAGATGAAATCCCTCTGTTGCACCCTAGGCTAAGAATTAAATAAAAACCTGTATTTCACGACTCAAACCACGTCAACCTAGAAAAATGTTCATAAAATACGTTCTTATAAGTGACTGCATTGGGTGGTGCTGAATTCCAGTTTAGTTGGTGCGAGCTAGAGCACATCAGTAACAAGTGCAGATTTATAAGTTCTGTAAAATTATTGATAGTGCTCCACAAGGCCACTTTCTTAAAAAGCCCTGTTGATGAAAATATAATTTTACTAGCCAGTCATTCACATGGGTCCGAGAAATTGACCTGGGATCTGAATTATGTTCTTAAACTCTAATACCACTGATCTTGATCTCACCTACAATAGCATCACAATCATGTATCCAGTTACCTATATAATTTGTTGATGGTTTCATTGGTATCATACATCATTACCTCTGTCGGTGCTCTCTTTTTGTGGCCATATAATCATAATGGGATCATTTGTGGCAATTTACATTAGGTGTTTAAGGGATATTGTGTGATTACACAATACACATAGCAATTTACATAGGCGGCGGAATGGGGAGGCGGTGTTTCATTTTTCAGTCTTTTTGGTGGCAAATCACACCTAATGGGGAGAATATTTTCATCCCTAAAATATGAATGACCGACTTATATGAATGACATAATATGACAACCGAAATATGAATGACATCTCTGAAAAGAGTTGCATGTATTCCCAACAGCCAGTTCACATGTCACTTGACAGTGATGCACCCACATCCTTTTGTTCCACACCCTGTCAAGATCCTGACATGAAATCCTGGTTTATCAGTTAGCATAAAAATTGGCATTACACCATTTTGCAAAAATACTGCAGTTACTTACTTTCTTTTTTCTCATCCTAGGATTTTTTTCTTCATCGGCACACCCAACCAATATCCAATTTTAGAACACTGCGGGGAGGGCACCTGGGTACCGTGCCCCCCTTTGATTTTGGCATTTTAACATTAGCCGTATGGGCATTGCATGGAAAGAATGAGACCAAAAGTCAGCAGTACCCCCCCCCCCTAACTGAAGGTGTTCCGCCACTACTGTCAATTTATAGTTTTGTGATACTTAAGGACATCAAATCACACTGGAAAACCGCTTCACATTTTGCAAATGGTGGTAGAGCTTAAATCCTTGTGCGAACAGCTGTTATTGGCTTATGCTTTGGTTTGTTGTCAGATCTTATTAGATCATAGACGCAAGAAATAATTTTTGTGTGGGATCCAAATTCTGGTATGATCTTATCTTTTTGTTTTTAGATCCACTGATGTAATTGATCTATCACATGCCTCCATGCACATATGATACTAAACTAACCTACCTAACAGCTACCGAATATCTTTGACGTGCCACTTGAGATGTACTATAATGGAAGATGAAATATCCAGTAATCTCAAATTAAAGTTTTCTTGAGAGCATAGAGCAGAAATTGTAATTTTTCTTTTTCAACATTGACTGTTTGATGTACCTCGGCTTTTGTCATATTTAGATGCCTCTCTTTATTTTGAAGAGCACATGAATTTTATTGTTTTGACCATGTCAATTAGTTTGCAAATGATCCCTTAACCCAGCGAGTGTTGTCATTGTGACATTTTGATTTTGATAGAAAGACACCTATTTATTGTCAGCATTTGAAATGAAGAACATACACATTAAGGGAAGATTTTTTTGACTTTTCATTGCAATTCATTACAGAGAGCAAGCATTTTTAACAAAACATGATACCTAACGTACTCAATTTTCCTAGTGGGCTAATGCCACAATTATCACCTTTAAATGCATATTTAAAAGCAATCAAACTCAGTCTCAAGCCTTCTGCAGTGCATGGCAATTTTCTCAAGAATATTGATATTTATTATGTGTTATTGGCTACGTCATGCATAGATGAAACATTACCAAGCAAGAGAAACATTTTGATATCATTATTTACACAATAGTTCATCTCACTCACCTTTTCAATGTCTTCACTGTTGCGATGACTTCACTTTTACCTAAGCTTTTGCTAGTTATTTTGGAGGCCCGAATTTACCTTCAAAACGTCAAAATTTCCTCCGCGAGTACTACTTTCCGGCTTTCGGTGCAAGAGGAAAACAGTCGGTCGGACTTTAACAATTGGTAAGTTCTCATGCCGCTCGGTAGAATTTCTAGGTAAATTTTCACGGTAGCGTTTTTTGGTAGGTAGTTTGGTGCAAGAGAATTTAGGTAAAATCTGAATTTACCTAGGTAGGTAGTTTGGTGCAAGAGGCCTCACCTCCCGTGGCTTGCCTTGCTGCGCCCTGACTTGGTCTACTGTAACCTGACCCATGCCCTAATCTGGTGCGACCTGACCTTGCCTGACGTTTCGCGGCAGGTTCTGTGACCTGCTGGCGCTGGCCGACCCGTACCTGCTGTTGCCGGACCCGTCGCGTCCCGACTCTCCTGGAGTACGCATGTCGGAGGCGTGCGACAACATGGGTGTCTTCAGCCAGCTGACGGACCACGTGCAGCAGTTGGTGGCGCAGAGCGTGACCGAGGAGCTGGAGCCGGCGCGCCGCCTGCTCCGCGACATCCACACTCGCCGCCTGTACAAGTTCGTCTGCGCCAGCCAGCCGACGGCTAAGGACGGGAAAGAGGTGGGCTGACGCACGGGGACGCGAGTACACGTGGACAGGGGGATGCGTGGTCACTGGGCACATTTTAATCTCACGGACTAATGTGCAAGATAAGGCGCGGATAGCACGACATGTTTGTCAGCCAGATGTACATACAACACCAGTCTGACATTTTTGGAAGCTCAGTCATGAAATACTCGATGCGATAATAAAGCACACGCTGGATGGGACACTTTTAGGCACTGACAGCCTGTGACAAAGGCCCGCTGCTTTGACTGCGCGCCGCCCTCGCGCCCGATATGTCCTCTGATTCCCCCGTCTGTGCCGCTCGCCCCCAGATCGACACGGAGGCGATCCGCTGCGGCGTGGGCGCTCTCCTGCAGCCCGAGGACGGCCTCTCGCCGGACGACCTCATGGTGGACGTCATCAGCATCACCTACGGCATGGGCAACCGCAACCCCATCGACTGTGTGCGCTTCTACAGCAAGGAGAACCCGAACACGGCCATGATTATCCGTCGCTCGGATGTGTCCCCTCTGCTGCCCGATAAGTGAGTGGCACCGACGGGCTTGCTGGACCAGAGAATGGTGGGTGGAGGGTAGGGTGCGTGACATGATGGGAGGGTTGGGTTTTGTGTGTAATAAGGTATGGTAGGTTCATTTATGAAGCATACCATCATGGTGACGTCATCTTACCTTTCGTAATACATACATCATGATGACGTGTGCCGCAGGTTCCGTGAGACCTACATCATGATGACTTGTGCCGTAGGTTCCGTGAGACCTACGTCATGATGACATGCCGTCAGCGGGAGAAGAACAAGGTAGCGGCGGCACGTGCTCGGTTCGAGGAGTGGAGCAGCTCGAATCAGTACAGCCTGCCATCGGTAAGTAACAAAACCTACTCTGCCATCCCTAGGGAGATGAGTTTGGTCTCTGGTGATTGGGTTGGATTTGAGTAAACTACCATCATGCTCACCCTCCCGGCCGCTTTTTGGTTGAAAAAAAAAAAACGGATTACATATTCTTCCGGCCAGTCTCCCAAGAGTCCTGTCACGGCGACCGCTTCCTATGATGTTCCTGTCACATTAGGCAGCCGTGTTTTACCGCACCTGTGAGGACGGTGCGGGTACTCGATACCGGGGACTCGTCCCAACCAGCTGATCTTTATGGGGGCACAGTCTCCATGTACGGCGGCTGTAACCACAGGCAGGGTGTTCTGACTGGCCTATGGGTGTTTCTCCGCGCAGTACTGCCGACTTGGCTCATACCGACCCGTTTCTCTCCCCACGCTAGCGCAAACGTGCTGAGCCGTGAGTATACCATATTACCATAATCGCACAGCTTAGCGCCGCGGCTGTCCGTGGCTGCAGCAGAGCCGTGTGACACGCTAGCTGAGCTCCGTGACCGCCCGAGCCCCGGTAGATGTGTGGTGCGCACCCTCAACAGAGCAGCTGCCTTCGTCCTGTCCCTGCCGCCGCCGCCGCCGCCGTCCTTTCCCATGACACCGAGTTTGTGCAGCGCTGCTGTGTGTGTGCCTCGTCGTCATACTTTGTCTTACGCAATACGCTTGCAGCCACTCCACGACAATAGCGTGCGCGATGCGTCGATGCCTTATTTTTATGTACTTTTGTTGGCTGTTGTCTTTAGCCTGCACGCGTGCTTCATATGTTAATGAATCACATTCATCGGCTCGATACCGACTTTGCTACTGTTTTGTCCCTGGTACTGTTTTGTCCCTGGTACTGTTTTGTCCCTGGTACCTGGTACCTTTTGTAATTAGACTGTGAAGCTGTGCTGACAATGTGTCTGTCGTGACCACACCTGACCCATCTGTATATACGTTGTGAGGCCTCCCCTACTGCCTGTGTGACACTACTGCCTGTGTACCCCGTCTGTGAGCCGTGTGACCCGACCTGATACCGTACTCTGCCTGCTGTCGACCCCACCCGACTCCGTCTGTTTGTCGTGTGAACCCTGCCTAACGCCGCCTACCCGATATGACGTTACTCCGTGTGCCCCCAGCGGGAGCTCTGGTTCGGCCGCATGTCTCCAGTAAAGGGCGGCGAGGATGAGACCCTGGGCGAGCTGGAGCAGACGGGCCGCCGGCGCAACCTCTCCCTCAGACGGAGTGTCAGCAGCAACATCGACCTGTGATCAGGGACCGGCGCGCCCGGCCCGTGAGCCAGCAGCCGGTGCGGCGGCCATCGAACCAGGAGTCATGCTAGTCTGGAAACAAAACAGCGTACTTGCGTATATTCGGTACACGCACCTGCGCAAACATCATGCGCTGTGTTTTACGTTGATTTTAACGGCCACCCTAGGTCCGATTTGATATTAGCTGGTTGTTGTTTATGTAATTTTGCCTGCAAGTACCATTTTGTTTGAGAGTTTATTTAATTCAGAATGTGCTAGCTATCAACAGATCTTAAAGTGACGCACAATGAAGCGACTTGTCGCTCGATCATTCTTGCTACGTGTTTCCACTTAGATGTTGCTATTTATTATTTGTGTGATTCCTTGCTACAACGGCAAGATGATTATACTTTGCCTTGGTTGGTTTGATGTCTCAACTTTATTGATAGGACTTATGTGATAGAGATGAACCTCTTAAAATAAGTTTATGCTCATTCCATTACTCCTCTTGCTTGCTGATCTGGATTTCAGGGATGACTTTCGCTGCCCAGTGCCTTAACCCTCGCCCGCACATGCCATTTTCCCATCCTAGAACGCACATGGGGGGGGGTTGCCACCCCCCCCCCCCCGCGCCATTTCGTTCCTGTTGGAGATAGAGCTTAGCAGTAAAGACCAAAAAGATTCTTTGGGAAGAGACGAATCCAATGATACCCAGTTTTACCTTCTCAGGTCAGTCATTGACCTTCCAGGTCAGGTCAAACTAAAAAATGTTGCTGTTTTGGGTCACCGTTGGATATCAAGTACGCTGCTTATCGAATACCGATGACGATGCTGTTTTCTGGTGCCAAGCCAGCTAGAACCTCTTTGTCACACTATCCGACCAGAATTTTGCTGCTGAGGTCATTTCAGGTCAAGTTAGGTCAAGGTCAATTATATGTGTTTGTATGTCTGTGTGTGTCTGTGTGTATACTGATGTGTGCACCGATTGTTTTTGGGTCCATATCACATGAAATTATGATCTGAGAAGCTTTTACCAAAAATGCAGTCAAAAAACTTCACAAAAAGTAAATTCAGCTTGCCTAAAACGCAATTATCTTAGATGACCTAGGTTGACCTTGACCCTGACTTTGACCCCTGTACATCGTCGAACAACATGTTCCATGATAGGTGGGAGGTAAGACTGGCAAAAAAGGCCGAAATCAGGGTGTCAAAAGCTCACAAGGCCCATGGCAAACGCAAGATGTTGAGAATTGGCCATTTGGGTCATGACATGACCTGAAAAACAAGGTCATATCTCCGAAACCAAAAATCACAGAAACTTGAAATTTTCAGTGGACATCAAGAAAGGATAGACGAGCAGCTATACGAAAAATCAGCCTTCTAGCTCTAAAAATGTTGAGTGCAGAGCAGAAAGACTGCCTGGGGGGGGGGGGGGGGGCATGTGCGGGCGAGGGTTAATCATAGATGTGATATGATATCAACCGTGCCTTTTAGCTGGTGATATTGTCTCTTTGACGTTTGTCATTGCTGCTTGTCCTAGCTTATCGTTGTTGGCTTGTGATGCTGGTTAGTTCAAAAACTGGCCTTTGAACGTGACTGTTATTGCGCTCTGTCGAACAGGCGTCCTAATATTTGGTTAGCTTTTAGCCATTGGCTTGTTTGGTGTGCTGTTTTTGGAGCGTTTGAACTACTCCAGATTTGATGGATGCTAGATCTAGGACGATAATGATGGCGCAGAGGCCATAAGCTGATCGACAATGAAAGGATGGGAGTTGTTGGATTATCCTTGATTGGCTTTTTGACGGCGGTTATTCCTAATCCAGAATACACTTCTCACACTATTGCGAGCATTTAATTGTTAACGGATTTGTTATTGCTAATGTGGAGTTCAACGGCGATTGGTCAGCTACGGCCACCAGGATCCCAACTGAACGTCACCGAACAACACACTGATCTCAACGCATGTCGTCATAATTTGGCCATAATGCACAATACTAATTTATCGACGACGATGATGTATGTCGTAGCGTATATTATTGAGAAAGGAGCATTTGACAGGTTCATGTCATTGCTCAACAAATGTATAATTAACGACCATGTTTGTAGTGTAATGAGCAATTCCAGCTCGCCCACGGAGACACGTTGTGTTTTAATTGCTGTGAAGGGGTTCACTTTTTGATACCCGTCTTCCTCTTGCGGCTTACAGCCAGTTGTGACTCCTCGTTGAAATGTTATCGACCTTTGGGAGTCTTCACGAGAACCAGGTGACGGTCGCTAGAACCACTCCAAGCATTACTAGACAGTCCCAAGATGTGATGGTCCAAATTGACACCGTGTGAGCCACTACAGGTGGGTCCACAGTGTATATGAATACACTGTAAAAGGGTGGGTCCTCCACAAGGGTGGATCCTCCACCAACCTTCCATTCTCAACAGAGTCCTACGGGCGAAATACGGCGCGTCGTTGCAAAAAGCAACCAGCGGTGACAGCTGAGTACCTTCGCGAGACGTTAGGTAACCAGTAACCACTCGAGCCCGGATCTGCCCGATTTGATAGAATCATCGAGTACCAGGTGCTCTAGTTACTTGCTGCCCTCGGCTTCAAAACATGGAATTGCAATAGAAATTGCCTTAATTATCTATAAAAATGAGTATGTTTCTGCGAAGAAAATAGGCTTAGCAGACAAGAGAAAATCAACGCAATGTATCGTATCTATCAAATATCTCGCTTACAACAAAAGTAGGTACGCAAGATTACGCGTAATTTAATTTAGTAAAGGCTTTCCTTCAGCTACCAAAGATAGTTCTGGCGCAATTGTTACATTCAATAACTGTTGGTCTTATTCATAAAGAGCTCTTTGGAGGAACTAGAATGCTAGTTGCTAGGCAACTAGAGAAAATCAGCAGGAAAAACAAGTAATTGCCTAGCAACAAGCGGCTAACTAGATGCGCATTCAAATTTGAACGAAATGAGTGTAAACGTTTTTGATTGAACCCAATTTCAAAACGCGACAATGGCAGGGGGCGGTGTGATGTGTGATGTCAACTCACCTAGTCGAAGATGAATGAGATTATTGTGGGATTTATAAATATGTGAGCGGCGATCAGCGGATTTTATCAATGTCTGTGGTTATTGAAACGACAATTGGTGACATAACTGTAGATTTGTTTCTCAAGGAAAGGCCAAGGGGTAAGTCAAATGAGTCTGAAAGCTGTATCGAAAATTGATTCACAATCCATTCGCGCTCTGACCAGCGAGCCATCAGCATGGGTGGATGGTGGTTGAACCAGCGTCAGTACTTACATGTTTCAATCACTATCACTGCACTCGCACACACTAGAGCGCCCAGCGGCCTCGGTCTCGGCTGATGGGTCAAGATGACTAAGACAATTGAAGGCTGTAGACTGACGGCTTGAGACTCTGAAGACTGCCGAGCGCATGCTTCTTATATGGCAGTGCCATGGCCAGCCTCGCCCCCTCCCCAGTTCGCTGTCAGGAGGAGGGGCCATGCAGCACCACCATCGGCATCTTGTCAGACTTGTCGTCGACCTGAGCGGTCCAGGGGCGGGGTAGCCTCAGGCCCTTGGCAACCCAGCCCTGATGCAGTCCCCACCCAGGGTGCGCCTCGTTACGTCATGCGCCTCGCCACTCGGGCTGCCCGCCCTCTGCCTCAGGCGCTGTCGGTACCCGGCAGCTGTGTGTCCTTGTCCTTGGTTCAATTTCTTCCGTGGTCGGCTGGTCCAGAGGCGGCTCTGGCGAGCCACGTCTATGCCTCCAGTGTCACTGTCAGGCCGACCCAGCCTTGTCCGCGTGTTCTGGGTGCTGGCGGCCCAGTGGCTCGGAGTGGTAATGTGGGGGCTGGCCTGTTGCGCGAGTTTTCCACAGTACCTACACAGTAAAACTGCTTGCCTTCAAAACCTAGGGCCATTGGACACACATGTTGTCATGTGTGATGTCTCTTCAGTGTGAATGTGAATGCTTGTTCTGTTCATAGATTCTGGTGAATGTTTCATTCATGCCTAATGCCCATGTCAGTTGATGTCAATTATTTTACCCTTAAAAATCTATAAATAAGTTTTAACTGCACACTTAAGTGTTTTGGCTGGATTATATTTGGGAAAGTTTTATCATGTGAATATGTCAGCCAATTGGTTTGGCTAATTGCCAGGTTGTCAGTGAAGTCATCTGGTGAAAGCTACCTATATTGAGTACTGACCCATGCTTTTTGTCTTTTTTTATTGATAGGTAAATGAAAA